>NC_057844.1:39394696-39697727 GCF_910594005.1 Cervus elaphus
AACACTGGAGTGGGTTGTCATTTCCTCCTCCAAAATCCTTGTCTAGGACATTTAAAAGAATCCTGTAAAGTATCTTCCAAAACTAATGTTTTGTATTTAAGTGAGATAACTATAGACCTGAATCCTAACCCTACTGTGTCCACTGTGATTGTGTAAAGTGTACAATAGCTTCACTATTATTTTGTTAAATAAACACTTATGAAAGGCAATTATGGATGGTGAGCCGTAACTCAGTAACAAACCAGAAAAGATCTGAAATAGAGCTTATACTACTCAGAGGCCACAGGGGCCACACAGGGAGGTCAAGGCAGACTGAAAACAGAGATAGAGACAGGACCTGGAGATATGCCTTTATTAGTGTCCATGGTTGGAGTGTTTTGGGGTTCCCAGGCTAAGGCCAAATGGGTCAATCCACACTCAAAAGGGCAGAGTTTTGGTAAGCTCCACAGGGTCATATCTAAGGAACATACAAAGGGAAGTTCCTGGGAATGTACAGTGGGTGAGACTATTGAGGACAAGAACTGTGGGGAAATTCATAACAGGAATGTACATTTGCTTGTAACACTGTGAGCTCTTCCAGGCCATACCCTTGATGAGGGGGCTAGTGTTGAAATAGGGCAGAGCAAATATGAATTCATATTAGATTGTTACCATAACCTCTTACTTTAATCTTTGTATTCTTTGCTTTTTAATACAAGTTAAGAATGTTACATACAGCCTGAAATATACATGAGAACTCATTTTCAAGGCTCTAACCTCTAAAGGTATATTGCTCTTCCATTCATATAGAGATAAAAATATGAGATGGTTAGAGAGCATCACTGGCTCAGTGGACATGAATCTGAGCAACCTCTGGGAGATAGTGAACAATTAGGGAGCCTGGCATGCTGCAGTCCATCAGCGCTGCAGTAAATCATTCAGACATGATTTAGCAACTGAAAAAACAAGAGATAAAAAGTTTTAGTACAGAGAAGAATATATGTCTTGTTGGAAGTTTATAGGAACATCATGACCTGACCTACACCAAGAAGTCTGCAACAGCCAACCACATGCCCTCCCCTTTTAGTATAAAAGAAGCCTGAATTCTCAGGTAAAATAATTTTTTTGGGAAACTAGTCCATCATCTCCTCAGTCTGCATACTTTCTGAATAAAGCTGTTGTTCCTATGTTCCTTGTGCCAACAACTCATCTCTCTTCTTATTAGCCTGCTGTGCAGCACAAGTGATGCAAACTTTGACTCCATAACAGTTGAAGGCCAAACAAAATGGATGCCAAGGCAGTGATTCCATGGAATAACAGCTAAACTCTTGACATTTTTAAATGTGTATTTTCCTAATTAATGATAGAAATGCCATGAGATTGATCTTCTTCACTCTAGAGGCATGTAAATATCAATGGAGATTCAAAATGACTAAGTTGTGAATGGTGGAGAGCAAGAGAGTTTGAATGCATCTCTTTGAAATTCAAAGCTTGCGCTTTTCTAGTATGTCACACTATCACTTAATATATGTTCATTCAATGAACAGAAAATGTGTTATATTTCCCCAGTGACAATCAGTACAGTTGAGCAAATGAAATTTCTGTTTTGTAATTAGGAGAGCTAAACGAATTCTACGAATTTAACAAATATTGACTGACAATGTGGCAGGCACTATATACAGTAAAAAAATGAAAGTGTCCAATGTTAGTAAGTTGATGGTTGAGAGGAAGACACATAATTTAAAGAACTACAAAAGATGTTCAGTTATTATTGTTCTATTTTTTTGTAAGCTACTGGGATTTAAGTGTTACTACTGTGCTGGATGCGTTCATATATTATTTCATCAAATCCCTATGTGTAACTTAAATGTTCTATTCCCTTATTTTACAGATGAGGAAACATATATAATTAGTACATGCTTGTGGGCTGAGGAAGCACAAGCTGGAATCAAGATTGCCGGGAGAAATATCAATAACTTCAGATATGCAGATGACACCACCTGATGGCAGAAAGTGAAGAAGAACTAAAGAGCCTCTTGATAAAAGTGAAAGAGGAGAGTGAAAAAGTTGGCTTAAAGCTAAACCTTCAGAAAACTAAGATCATGGCATCTGGTCCCATCACTTCATGGCAAATAGATGGAGAAACAGTGGAAACAGTGGCTGACTTTATTTTTCTGGGCTCCAAAATCACTGCAGGTGGTGATTGAAGCCCTGAAATTAAAAGACGCTTACTCCTTGGATGGAAAGCTATGACCACCCTTGACAGCATATTAAAAAGCAGAGACATTACTTCACCAACAAAGGTCCATCTAGTCAAGGCTATGGTTTTTCCAGTGGTCTTGTATGGATGTGAGAGTTGGACTATAAAGAAAGCTGATACTACAGGGCGCAGGGCTGGTGTACTAGGATGACCCAGAGGTATGGGATGGGGAGGGAGGTGGTAGTGGGGTTCAGGATGGGGAACACATGTAAATCCATGGCTGATTCATGTCAATGTATGGCAAAAACCACTACAATATTGTAAAGTAATTAGCCTCCAACTAATAAGAATAAACTGGAAAAAAAAAAGAATGGAAATATAAAAATAAATAAATAAAAATTTAAGCAAGGAAAAAAAAAAAAGAAAGAAAGAAAGCTGAGTGCAGAAGAACTGATGCTTTTGAACTGTGGTGTTGGAGAAGACTCTTGAGAGTCCCTTGGACTGCAAGGAGATCCAGCCAGTCCATCCTAAAGGAGATCAGTCCTGGGGTTCATTGGAAGGATTGATGTTGGAGCTGAAACTCCAGTACTTTGGCCATCTGAAGCAAAGAGTGGACTCATTGGAAAAGACCCTGATGCTGGGAAAGATTGAGGGCAGGAGGGGAAGGGAACGACAGAGGATGAGATGGTTGGATGGCATCACCGACTCAATGGACGTGGGTTTGGGTGGACTCTGTGAGTTGGTGATGGGCAGGGAGGCCTGGCGTGCTGTGGTTCATGGGATCGCAAAGAGTCGGACACGACTGAGCGACTGAACTGAACTGAACTGAACTGTGCCAGTTTGTATTCTTCCCAGCAGTGGGTAAAAATGGCCTATTTCATCATACTCCCTACAATACTATGCAGTTTTCTTAAATAATTGCTAATGTAATATATTAAAATCCTGTAACTCATTATTTTCAACTTGTGCTTTTACTTTTAATGAAGTGGAAATCTGTTGGTATATCAGCAAATATTTTTTAGGCAGCTATTACTAATCAAATACTTTATATGACACAGAGGATAAATAGATAAAGTGATTGATTTCAAAGATTAGAAAGATTAAAAGAAAAAATGAGTTTATAAGCATATAGATGAAAAGAAATAGACATTGTTTCATGGTTTAGTATCATGCTTTTGGTCACAGGGTCACAGTTGATGAATCTCAACAAGAAGGTTGAAGGACAATCAGGATCATTGTTTTATTGTTGTTGTTATTGTTTACAAAAGGATTTTAGCTTAATAAAATTAACTATCCTTTTCCTCTGTATATGAGTTTCTACTCAGCTTTTTACCTACCATCCTCCAATGGCTTGAAATTTAATATAGGTCCCAATTTAAAATCTAAGAGTGGCTTTCACAGTGTTGTTCCTGACTATATATAGATTTAACAGCTACAGTACATCTGAACAAAGAACTGATCCTAAGGACATAGAGTGATTAATGTCTATAATTTATCTGAACAAAAAATTGCTAAATTGAATATAAAGTTTACATAATGCACTTTCAGAATATATCTACTGTGCTTGCCACAAGGTAGGTCAACAATCTTGTATTTGTAATGTTTCTTAAAGGCTATTAGTTACTCCTGAAAAATCAAATTGGAACTAATACCACATTTCTGGTGGCTTGGCTTTCATTCCATTTTTTTTCAGCCAAATCATACTGGCTTCCTACCCCCTCACTGGACAGCTAGTGTCCTAAGCTAAGATTATCACAGTATGAAAGTCAAATGCAATTAGAGGCACGTAATATTCATTGCACCCATATGGCATATATATTTTTCATACATCTCCCTCTTTGGTTTGAAAAGTTTCATATTTCACTCTATCCCATTGGTCTTGCTTGCCTTGTTTTTAAACTGTACAAACTATCAGAGTTGAAGCTACATTTATTTGTAGGTGATGTTAAGGTACATGTAAGCTACATCTATGAAGCTATTTGTCTGTGAGAGTTCTTTTTTATATTCATCAAAGGCATAAGTGACAGTGGTTTAAACCATAGGACACTGATTGTTCACTTATTGGGAAATCTTAAGGTTGGTGGGTACTGGGCTAGTACATAAATAATACGCTCAGAGCTCACTGCATCCAATCAAGGTACTTTTTTTTTATTATTATTAAAGAAAAAAACAATACAAAACAAGCTGTCCTTGAGGTTCCCCTAAAGACTTAACTTCCTGAGTCATTGGTTAGAACTTTGTAACACACCTACTCATATACAAGACTAGCCTCACCTTCAGTAAAATTAAAGAAAATTTGCTCTATTCATGATCTTCTCCAGGAGATCTTCCTGACCCAGGGATAGAACCTGGGTTTCCCGCATTGCAGACAGATTCTTTACCGTCTGAGCCACCAGGGAAGCCCATGAACAAAAGCAGGCCATGGCAATAAGGAAAAAGTTGGGAAATAATTTTTGTATAAAAATCCAAGAATTTCCCAGAAAAATTATTTTAAAACCACAGTGATCAATTATCTAATCAGTTCTCAAATCACTAAAAAAACAGAAGAAAGCACAGATTCATTGTGACTGAATTTGGTCCAGGGCCAAATATTATAAAATTTAAATAAGCCTATCACAAATATTATGCATTAGACATGTCTTAAAATCAATATTGATCATATTTTATATGTACTCCAATTTAATTCAATTGCTGTTATAGAATTATGGTTTGAATCTTTTGTAAGCAAAGAGTTTAAGTTTATTGATCTAGTTCAGCTTCAGTAATAAAAAGGGTCATATGTGCAGTGAAATTAACAAAAATATTATAAGAATATATTTCTGCAAAAAAAAAAAGAGAAGTTCTTACATCAAGAATTGTTAAGAAGATACTCAGTTTGTTTGAATTTGTGAAAATAAAAGTTAAGTTTTTTGAGAGATAGAAAATCTACCTTTAGAAAACTGAACATATGAAAACTATAAAACATATCATGTACAGAAAATAACAGGAAAGTTGGTCTGGATCTTGAAAATTTATCATTATGTGCTATTTTAAATGTATTCTTATGGATATAAGTACCAAAGTAATTTAAAACAAAAAATTAAAAATAGACTTTAAAAAATTTTACTTTGTTCTGTTTCTTTTTAAGTAAAAATATTCAAAATGCTAATATTTTAAATTAATGTCAAAGCATATTTTACTTATGCAGGTTTCATTTCTTTTTTAATTTTATTTTTATTGAATATAGTTGATTTGTAATATTGTGCCAATCTCTGTTGCACAGCAAATTGACTCAGTTATACACATATTTGAATTATTTTTTTAAATATATACTTTTTCCATCATGACTTATTACAGGCAATTGGCATAGTTACCTGTGCTATACAGTAGGATCTTGCTATTTATCCATTCTAAATATAATAGTTTGCATCTGCAAACCACAAACTCCCAGTCTATCCCTCTCCCTCCCCAACCCTTGGCAAGCACAGGTCTGAGCTCTACGTCTGTGAGTATAATTCCATTTCATAGATAGATTCATTTGTGCCATATTTTAGATTCCACATACAATTGTTATCATATAGTGTTTGTCTTTCTCTTTCTGGCTTCACTTAATATGAGAATTTCTAGTTGCGTCCATGTTCCTGCAAATCACATTATCTTGTCCATTTTTATAATGGAATGTTATTCCATTGTATATATGTACCACACCTTCTCTATCCATTCATCTGTCAATGGAATTTAGATTGTTTACATGTCTTGGCTATTGTGAATAGTACTGCTAGGAACATAGGGGTGTATGTATCTTTTTTAATTATAGTTTTTTTCAAGTATTTGACCAAGAATGGGATTTTTGGTTCTTATGGTAATTCTATTTTTACTTTTCTAAGGAACCTCCATGCTCTTTTTCATAGTTTATATACCAACTTACATTCCCACCAACAGTGTAGGAGGGTTTCCTTTTCTCTATAGTCTCTCCAGCATTTGTTATTTCTATAAGCTTTAATTATGGCTTTTCTGACCAGGGTGAGGTCTTTAATTTGCATATCTCTAATAATTAGTGATACTGAACATCTTTTTATGTGCCTACTGGCCATCTGTATGTCTTCTTTGGAGAAATACCTATTAATATCTTTTGCCAATTTTTTTATTGAGTTGACTTTATTTTGTTGTTGAGCTATATGACTTGTTTGTATATTTTGGAGACTAAGGCTTTGTCAGTCCAATCATTTGCAAATACTGTCTCACATTCTGTAGATTGTCTTTTCTTTTTTGTTTTTTTGTGGTTTCCTTTGCTGTGCAGAAGTTTGTAAGCTTAATTAGGTCCCATTAGTTTATTTTTGCTTTTATTTCTATTGCCTTAGGAGGCTGATCTAAGAAAACTTTGGTATCTGATCTGATCTAAGAAAACTTTATGTCAGAGAATATTCTGCCTAGGCTGTCTTCTGGTTGTATGGTACCACATCTTATATTTAAGTCTTTACGCCATTTTGAGTTTATTTTTGTGCATGGTGTGAGGGTGTGATCTAATTTAACTTATTTTCGTGAAGTTTGCTAAAGAAGCTTTTTTCCATCCTATATTCTTGTTTCCTTTGTCAAGATTAATTGATTATAGGCATGTGGGTTTACTTTTGGACTCTATATTCTGTTCCATTGATCTGTTTGTCTGTTTTTGTACCAATATCATACTGTTTAGATTACTGTAGTTTTGTAGTTCTGTCTGAAGCCTGGGAAAGTTATACCTCCTGCTATTTTTTTTTACCCTCAGGATGTCTTTGGCAATTCTGAGTCTTTTATGAATCCACAAAAATTTTTGGATTATTTGTTCTAGTTCTGTGAAAAATGTTATGGATAATTTGATAGGGACTGTATTAAATGTGGAGTTCCCTTTGTATAGTATTACCATTTTAACTGTATTCATTTTCTTTTTCCAAGACCATGGGATTTCTATTTCTTTGAATTTTTTTTAATTTCCTTTATTAATGTTTTATAGTTCTCAGCATATTAGTCTTTCACCTCCTTAGTCAGACTTATTCAAGGTACTTTTTGGTGCAATTTTAAAAGGTTTTTTTTTTTTTTTTTGACATTCCCTTTCTGTTATTTCATTGTTAGTGTAAAGAAATGGAATTGACTTCTGAATTGTAATCTTTTATCTTCATATTTTGCTGAATTCATTTATTAACCAGTAGCTTTTGTGTGGATTCCTTCAGGTTTCCTATATATAGTATCATGTCATCTGCATATAGTGACAATTTCACCTCTCTCCTTACAGTTTGAATATATTTTTTTCTTTTCCTGGACTAATTTCTGGGACTAGGACTTCAACACTATGTTGAACAGAAATAGTAAGAGTGAACATGTCTGTCTCATTCCAGATTTTATCAGGAAAGCTTTCAACTTTTCACCACTGGCTGTGGGTTTGTCATAAATGGTTTTTATTATGTTGAGATATGTTCCCTCTATACTCACTTTAGTAAGAATTTTTATCATGAGGGATATTGAATTTTGTCAAATGATTTATCTGCATCTATTGAGATGATTATGTGCATTTTTATTTTTCTTTTGTTTGTGGGATGTATTGATTGATTTGCATATGCTGCACCATCCTTGAAGACTTCATTTCTTAATTTTAACTTAATAAATATGACATATGAAATCTGAGATAACTCTTAAAATGCAGAATTATTCTCAGATACTTACATAGTTAACATGGTTAAGGAGGCAGCGGTACTCTAATAACTGTGTATTATTGAACATTTCATTTTAAATATAATAATGTTATTTAATTATCTTCTATTATTTATGTTTCATATTTGTTAGGTGGTCAGTAATTACAGATGATCTTTTCAATGTTTTATATGCAGTTACACATGACACATAAGATTATATTTTAAAAGAATGGCTGGTGTATAGGTTTCTAAAAATATTAACAGTAATTAACATTTAAATAGTTATCACAGAGATAAGATATATTAATCTTCCCAAAAATAATAAGTTGCACAAACCAAAGTTAACAACTATTTTTGGTTGGTATACCAAAATAAGTTTTCTAATAAAAAAGTGGAAACTATACTTGAACAAAGGTGTGATTAATCAATTATATTGTTGGGGAAAGGCTTTTTGCCTCAGTTTGTATAAAGCAAGCATTAAGAACAATGTTCTAATAAATATTTCTCTAAGAGAAAAGCCAAGTCTGTTGTGTAAGTGGTAACAATGTCAAATCATGCTCCCAAGAACAGTGTTTCAGAATTTTTTAGCATCAGAGCTAATGCTTACAGTTTGCTTTCTTTACTATCATTCCATGTATTTCCCTCCAATAGTTACAACTTAACATCACCCCTCTGCCCGCCTCATCTTTGTGTCTCATCATGATCCAGGGAGAGCCCGGAGAGTGACATTTCCCTTTGTCCTCATTAGTGCCCCTTAACCCATCTGTCACAGCTCAAAATCCTCAAGTCCTTGCTCCTTTGAATTGTCAAGAAAAATCAGGATTTGCTACAGATAGTGCTCTCAATCGAGAAAGTTCCATCAGTGGCAACTCACCATCATTTTATATTTTCCTACAAAGTTCAGGTTAAAAAAAGTAGGGAGGGAAGACCTCTGTCAAGATGGTAGAGAGTCATAAGAAAGAGATTGGACCTATTCTGTCTGTTCAAAAACAGTTTTAAAAGAGCTGCTGGTTTGCAATTAAGACTGTGTTTTGATCTATGTTGTGTCAATAAGCTTTGAAAGTAGGAGACTGTGAAAGAGACAGCCATGTGGTATCCAAGCACTGAATAATAGAGAAAGAGACAGATAAGGTAAAGAGGCTTTTGAAACACCTTTCCTTGATCCAGGTTTCTAACATTTAATATCCAAGCAAACTTTTAGACTGCAAACTTTTAAAAAGTGCATGAGTGCTTGTTTATGTTAATTGATTTACTCTATACTATGCACATAAATCCAGGGCTTACACTCCCCAAGTTATTTATACAAAGCAGATTCTCTTCCTCTAATACCAACATAACATAGCCCAAGTCCCCAGTCCTATTTGATTACAGAAAATATGTCTTTCATAGATTGACTTTCCTTACTATTTCTGAGGATTCCCAAGGAATACTTCTCTAATATAGCAGATTGATCCTGGTTGCTTCTTGCCATGTCTTCACGCAGTTTCCTTCCAGAGTTCTTTTTGTCTTGCTTTACTGTTCCAAATATTACCATTTCTCCAACAAAGAAGTGATTTCATACCTTTTCTTTACAGCACAACTTGTAGAATGTAGTATAAATTTGTTGAAGTTTGATATAATACCAAGAACTATAATGCAAGAAGGTACACCTTAAGCAATGGGCACCAGATAATATGGTCTTAGAATCTAGCAGTCTTTTCATTTCTAGTACTATCTATTTTTTTGAAACATTTTGCCTATGGTCAACTTCTATCTTCATTCTTGGAGGCAAATGCAAATTCCCACTGTCTCTCTTTGTGAGTGTGGTGGAGGAGGAGGTGAGAGGAGGCAACTGTGAAGAGGGTGGATAAATACTAGCTATTTCCTTCAACTATAACTGAGCCTTAATGACTTCTTAATACCTCCATGTGATTTTTCTTCACTGAAACTTCACCACTGGTTCAAGATTGCCTCAAATCTGCATGAGTCTCTGTTGCTCTAACATCAACCTGACCAGAGTAAATGGAGAGAATTTCCTAACACAATTCCAGTGTCCAATCTGAAATTCTGAAACTATTTATACATCCCATATCTGCTGTTTTGTCAGTTTCAATAATTTTAAAATCCAGATTCATTCCACTTTGAGCTATATGAGGAACTCTTGGTAAATTTAAAAGAGCAGTTTATTTCTACTGCATAAGCATTACTGCTTCTATATATTGGAGCATTGAGTAAGTGCAAATTACTGTCTCTTCAGGAATATTTTAGTATTTCAAATAAAATGCACCTTTTAAGAATGACTGATAACTCATAATTCAGTATTTAATGCATAAAACTTTGAACAACTGTGTTTGAGTATAGTTTTTTCACCTTCACAGCTCAACCGTTTTATTTTATAGTGCCGTTTAACTATTGCAGCATAATTCTTGAGAAGTTCATATTTGAATTTGAAAATCTGAAATGTTTTAGAATTATTTATACTCTACTACAAAGCTGAACAGGAAGAAATTTTTAAAAAAAGAACTTTGACTAGAAGGTTTTTAACTTCAGGTAGGAATAAACTAGTCCAATGTCTGCTTTATTGTCATGTTAAAAAGAAGTTCCAATAAATAATTATACTTATAAGAAACAGACTTAACTTTGTATCTTCATTTTCTGCTTTGGGTTATAGGTCTTTATTTTCTACCCATACATTATCCTATACACCCCTCATACACATATTTATCATGTTAAAAAGTGTTATGGAACTCTAGTTGGAAGAAATGATACTTAAAGATCATTTAATCAAACTCATATCTGAGGTATGTATTTTTTAAATTCTAGTGAATAGTTGTCATAGCTTGCTACTTCTAGGAAGAATAATTTTATTATGTATTTCACATTATACAGTATTTAAATACTTACATAAGTTCTATATGAGATGTTTATTACACAGGGGTACTGAATCAATCTCTACCTTCAAGTAGTTCTCAGTTAATGAGAGTGGACAACAAATAAACTGACAATTAGAATTTAAGGTGATAATGCTTAGATAAGGAAAACACCAGAAAAAGTGCAGGAGTGCAACTGGGCAAGGGAAAAGGCAATTGGTTTCTTTATAACACTTCCTACTAAATGAGTGATCACCTTTGTTTTTTCCTTCTTGTGACAGCTACACCCTGGCAAAGGATTGAAGTCTAAATCAACTCCTATCAGGGAAAAAAAAATCTGGTTTATTTTCCCCTGGATAGAAAAGAAGAAAACAAGGAGTAAAGAAAAAAAAAAAAAAAACAGAAATACAGAGTATATCACAGAAGAAGAAAGCTGAACAGTCCTCCTAAATTGGTTTAATATTACAGTTAATACCTCAATGATACCTCTATAATAAGCACTTGGATTGTCTTCCAAGTTCTCTGAAAGGTACCAGTGTGCACCTGCAAGGACTCAAAACACTTTACTTTTGTAGAGGATCCTACAATTAGATTGTATTCATGAATTCATTCCATAACATTTATTGAACTCTTACTACATCACTGAGCCTTTGCTCAGTGAACACAACGTTGAATAACAGAGACATAATATTTGTTCTTAAGGAATTTAGAGTTTATTGATGGATGTTAGCATGAATGTTCAACAGCTCAGTCCTGTCCAACTCTTCGGGGCTCCACAGACTGTAGCCCAGGCTTCCCAAGTGTTTCATTGGTAAAGAACTACCTGCCATTGCAGGAGACACAGGAGATGTGGGTTCAATCCCTGGGCTGGGAAGATCCCCTGGAGAAGAAACTGGCAACCCAATCCAGTATTCTTGCCTGGTAAAATCCCATGGACAGAGGAGCCTGTTGGACTACAGTCCATGGGGTCGCAAAGAGTTGGAAACGACTGAGCATTGAGCATGTATGCGTGCACTGATTGTAGCCTGCTTGGCTCCTCTGTCCATGGGATTTTCCAGGCAAGAGTATACTGGGGTGTGCTGCCATGCCGTCCTCCATTGGATCTTCTCAACCCAGGGAGCCAACCCGTATCTCTTATGTCTCATGCATTGGTAGGCAGGTTCTTTCCCACTATTCCCACTTGGGAAACCACCCCCCCACCCCCCGCCCCAAGATGGATGTGCTGTGTTTAGTTGCTCAGTCATGTCCGACTTTTTGCAATCCCATGGACTGTAGCCGGCCAAGCTCCTCTGTCCATGGGGATTCTCCAGGGAAGAATACCGGAATGGGTTGCCATGTACTCCTCCAGGGGATCTTCCCAATCCAGGGATCGAACCCAGGTCTCCTGCACTACAGGTGGATTATTAACCTTCTGAGCCACAGGGGACGTCCTGGCTCATACTTGCAAAGATGGATACTACTAAGTTGCTTCAGTCGTGTCCAACTCTGTGTGACCTCATAGACAGCAGCCCACCAGGCTCTGCCGTCCCTGGGATTCTCCAGGCAAGAACACTGGAGTGGGTTACCATTTCCTTCTCCAATGCATGAAAGTGAAAAGTGAAAGTGAAGTTGCTCAGTCGTGTCCAACTCCTTCGAGACCCCATGGACTGCAGCCTACCAGGCTCCTCTGTACATGGGATTTTCCAGGCAAGAGTACTGGAGTGGGGTGCCATTTCTTTCTCCAGCAAAGATGGATATTTGCAAGTAAATAGATGTATTTTCATGAAAATACAGTGTGCTTTTGAAGGAGGAAACAGAATAGGCTCTATCTTGAAAGCAAGACTCCATCTTGGGCCGGACTGTGGACTTTGAGCTATATGCCCAATATCTGGAAAACCAGACCCTCAGAAGGAAGAGCACAAGGGTTCTCCATTGCCCAAAAGAATACCCTAATTATCTATGTAACCAAATAGAATCATAAATTCTATTATGCTTATTGGGGTATGACCACAGGTCTATTGATAATTGTCCACTTTTAACTACCTAGGCTTAAGGCATATGGATCATGTGTTGACTTTGATTGTATCTTTCCTTTTCCTTTGTTCAGACTAGTTTCAGGGAATTTGGGGAGGCAGGTTTGTGCACGTACACTTAGAGTATATTAGGTTTTCACAAAAACTGGTCGGGGTCCTTGGCTAAGAGGAGACTCTGCCTTGGGCCTGCCAGTGTAATAAACAGCACTCCACTATCTGCATTGTCCTTCTGAGTGAGTTTGTTTCCCAGAACCTGTGGCCACAACACTACGACAGGGCAATCATCCAGTTACTTAGAAGCAATTAGAAATGTTTACTAAAGGAAGTCGTATTTTAAGTTCCAACCTCAAGAGTTACAAGGAGTCTTAGCTATTATAAGAGAGAACAGAACGAATGTATTCGCAGAGCAAAGAACACGCACAAAGGGCCCAAAGCAAAAAAAAAAAAAAAAAAAAGAAAAGAAAGAAAACAGCACAGTGTTTTCAAGGAACTTAAAGGAGTTCAATTTAGCTGGATCATCAAGCAATCTATGTTTTGACATAGCTTGAGAATAGGATGGTCAAGTGGTCAGAAGACAGAGCATTCTGGAGTCTGCAGGCTATTTTAGGACATACAGAATTTTAGACTGACAGTAGTAGAGAAATATTGGACAGTTTTAATTCAGAATGATAGAATAAAATTTCATTTTGGACATAATACACTGGCTACTTGTGGAGAATAGATTTTCAGACTTCAAGTCAAGGAGCAGATAAGTTTATGTTAGAGCTTATGAACCCCTCCATGGCACCTGTATCAGCTTCAGTTAAAGCACTGACCCAGATTTTCTCGGCACCAATTAACTCCTCAGTGCCCTCAATGGCTTAGTGGTTTAGTGGCTTTTGCAGCTTTTATTGGTTTAGTGGAACGGGCTGCCACAGTCCCTCTCAATTGCTAGAGGATCACTGACTGTCCTGGCCTCCTTCCACCCACCCCCCACCCCCCCGTGAGGGTTTTTCTGACACCCATAGCAGCTCTGGTGCCCAGGCACACATGAATTCTGGTTTTTTATTACTAGATGCAGACATACCCTGCAAACTCGAGCTCTGACTTCTGAACTATGAGAATTGAGTTTGAGAAATTTCTGGGATATTCCATTGGCCAGTTGTTTACATCGATCTGGTATGTAGGAGAAAAAGCTGAACTATATCTGTAGATTTAGGACACTGGGATGAACGAGATCACCTAGAATATGCAAGGTGAGAGAAGACAGAAACTTTGGGAAAACTAACGCTCAAATTTGGAGAAAGGAAAGAGTAATGCATAGAATGTTAAGAAAACATGCCCTGAGGATACAGGGAAAAAGTCAACAGAGATCTTTGTTTCAAAAAATAAAAGAGTCAAGTCGAGTCCTCTAAAAAGATGTGAAATGCTGTTAAGAGACTGATGAAGTAAAGCCTGAGAGAAAATTGGGGCAGGAGAGATTTGGAGTGGTTAAAGGTGGAAAAGAGACTGTGAGGTGTTCATGTATTGGTACACTTTCAAGAAGATCATGAAGTGAATAAAACAGGTGAGGCAGTAGAAAAAGTAAATGCAAGAAAGTTGTTCTATTCATTGTTATTTTGTTTTAAATTAGACACCCTTGACCATTTTAAAATGTTATGAAAAAGCATAAGCTTGTGACCAAGTTAAAAAAAAGATTGAATTTTCAGAAAACAGAAGAGAGAATCTGAGTTGTTAGCAAATATGATACCCTGTGGTCCACTGACTTGTTTTTATTATTGTTATTATTATTATTATTTGTTTAGAAGCCCATAATGAATTCTAGAGAGAAATTTCCCTTGGCTTTATAGAATTCAGACCTCCCTTGAGAATTTAGAAGATTTGGCAAATATTGGGCCCATTAATCTGATGGAAATGGCTATTATGGCCAAATAGCTACCACCATCTCTTTCAAAGAAAGAAAGTACAATTTCCAGCTCTTATTTCTCCATACTAAACTAGCTTCTGTAAGTGTTTGAATTTGTGCAAGTTGAACTATGTAATGACAGTCAAATAATTATAGAATACGCCTGAAATAGTTGAAAGATACAGATTCAGAAAAGGCAAAGAATTTTAACAGAAGAGAAGGAAGAAAAGTGAGGAGACATAGTTAAGTTTCTACCTGTTTTGGTAGTTGAGAGAATTCTTGACTAACAGCATCTCTGCTCTCTGTAAGGGGCAAAATTTTCTCAAGAGTAGAGGGAAGTTCATTGAATATAACAGCTAGTATGTACAAGCAGGTCTAATGAGGATTGTGCTTTTGATAATCTGTGTAATTAATATATTTCAAATGTATTAAAGTATACTTTGTGATTAGAAAAGATTTTGAATGAATTTTTACTATTACTACTACTAACAATAATAAATGCATTTATGAAGCATTTATGGTATTTCAGGTACCACTCTAAGCTCTAAAAATGAACTACCCCATTCAATATTCACAATAAGCCTGTGAAGTGAATATTATTCTCTCAATTTTACTTCATTAAAAGATGATTGTGTCAATTACTTATGCCAGGTTTATTCTGTAAAATTAAATTTCTCAATTTGAGGAGATGCAGTATCATTATTTCCCTTAAATTTTTCACCCTAAATAGAATTTAGTCAAATCTCCTTATTCTTATTTCATTATTAATTTTAATAAATATTGAAATATTATAAGTAACCTCACTGCCAGTGATATTGCTGAAGGCAAGTATTTAATTTTGTACCATTTAAGTTTAACTTAATTCATGAGCCCCTAACTGAAGCAATCTCTTCTCTAGTGATATTTCATCTCCACTAGATAGTTGAAAGTCATCCCACTAGGAAATGGTCATTTGTGCTAGGTGAACTTCTTTGCTTAGAATTCTGGAATTATATAAGTAATACCAAATTAATATGAAGAATACCATATGAGCTATTAGTAATAAATACTAGAAATAAGACTGTCTATATAACTATATATATTTATATCTATATTTCTGTCTATCTAATATTTATCTATAAGTGATAAAAAATGCAAAAACTTGCAGGTTAACATTTTTAAAGGAAGTATGCATACCTGTATTCTTTCTCAAGAAGTTTAATACAGTTGGTTTTCTCAAACTGATTACTGCGTATGCATAAAGAGACAGGTATTTCCTATGCACCTGATGTTCAATGAGGTATATCATCAATTGTGTCGTGACAAACAATTAAAGATCAAAATAAAGAAGAGAAAGGAAAAGTTACCTAAGCAAGTGACTTAATGGAGCAATGGATTGTTGAGTGATATTATTAAAATATTATTAATTGAATATTTATATTTAATATTTTATATCACTTGTTATCACATTGTATTGTAAAAAGAGTATACTATAAGATTGTGAACTGTAGAAATTATTTTTAAAACCTATTCTTAGCCTTTCCCAGAGGAAAGAGAAGACTAATGGAGTACTACTGCATGGTGTGACCTTGGCATCATAAGTAAATTATTTTCATATCTGTAATTTGGGATTCTTGTTTGGCAAATAAAGAAGTACTTATCCATTTGGGCAGTAAACCAAAATGTATATTTAAGAGCAGTTGATTGAAATTGGTGATGCAGAAAGAGAGGGTGTTTATGCTTTGGAGCTTAACATATAGCTTTCTCCATGGTGCTTGGGGAGTCCATTCTCTTCCCTGTTTCAGCATGTAGCTCCCTTTGATGTCAATGGGAGCTGCATTTCCATGACGAGAAGAAAATAGACTTGCTAAAGTTAATTGTCAGACAGATTTTGGTCTCATTTTAATGCCCTGTTTATTGGCAATAGAAGCATGATGTGAGGCTCACTTTGTTCCTTACCTGATTTTCCAAGTGGGGAACAGAAGGCAAGTGCTATGTGTATAAAGGTGTGAGCTGTGAATAGATACATCTGGGGCATATGAAAAGCATTCAGCACTTTTATTTAGCAGAAGGAACTTTAACTTGATTTCCCAAGAACATTGTTTAGGCTCTAGTCCCTCTAAACTTGTGTTCCATTTTGGACTGAATTATTCTATCCCAAGTCTGAAGAACACAATTGTTACACATTTAATAAATGAAATATTCAAGCCAGAATAATTATATTATCCAGTGGGTAAACCAAACTCTAAATGGAAGGGAGATATTCATTTCAGAACAATTTAAAAAATCAATTTATTGCTGTTGTTTATAAAAAGAAAATGGCAATTTATCATCCAGTCCCAGAACCAAAAAGTGCTTGCATGTTTCATAAGGAGGTAGTATTGCCTAGTGTGTAACAGCACAGACTGTATGATCAGACAGGGGACAGGCACTGTTGCTTGGTCACTAGCTGACCTAGTGTAGACTTATTTGAACTCCCTCTACTTCAGTTTCCTCTTCTGTAAAAATGTAATACAAAGTTTAAAAATGTTTTAAAAACAAAATACATGAGAAAGTTAAATAAAAATTAAAAGAACGTAAATCCTTATGCAATTATAATTGTTAATGAATAAATAAGACAATTTTATTGAACAATAGCTATATGCAGCAGGAAAACAAAGGACAGTATGTATCCCATATATTTGAATTTTATTCTGACGATTGTGTAGACTAGATAGATTTCCCTAGGAAATTATATTCAGTGTCATGATGTGTGCGGTGACCCCAAAAGAGACTGACCCAGACTGGTCTGTGAGTGTCCAGGAGTCTCCAGTGGAGGCATGGGTTGGCGGTGACTTGTTGCAGGGTCAGGGGCACTGAATGGGGAAGTGCATGCATTGGACATTTTGAAGGAGGTCACCATTATTTTCATTACCTCCAACATTGTTTGCTCTCAAGTCAAACAACTGGGAGGGAACACAGCCCCACCCATCAAAAGAAAATTGGGTTAAAGATATACTGAACATGGCCCCTTACTCTTTGGAAGAAAAGCTATGTCCAACCTAGGCAGCATATTAAAAAGCAGAGACAGTACTTTGCCAACAAATGTCCATCCAGTCAAAGCTCTGGTTTTTCCAGTAGTAAGGTATGGATGTGAGAGCTGGACTATAAAGAAAGCTGAGCACCGAAGAATTGATGCTTTTGAACTGTGGTGTTGAAGAGGATTCTTGCAGTCCCTTGAACCGCAAGGAGATCCAACCAGTCAATCCTAAAGGAAATCAGTCCTGAATATTCATTGGAAAGACTGATGCTGAAGCTGAAACTCCAGTATTTTGGCCATCTGATGCAAAGTACTGACTGCTTGGAAAAGACCCTGATGCTGGGAGGGATTGGGGGCAGGAGGAGAAGGGGACGACAGAGGATGAGATGGCTGGATGGCATCACTGACTCAATGGACATGAGTTTGAGTAAACTCCGGGAGTTTGTGATGGACAGGGAGGCCTGGCATGCTGCAGTTCATGGGGTCGCAAAGAGTCAGACAGGACTGTGCAACTGAAAAGAACTGACTATCATGATGTGTATACCAGGGCTCGCTGATCATTACTCTAAAGATCTCTGGGTTCCGGGTAAAGTCTACCTTATTTCCAGTGCTGATGGCACAATCTCAACCAAAAGTAAGTAAGACCCAGTTTTTAAAAATTACTATACATCAACTGGCATAGCATGGGGCTTAACGAAATGTCATCTCACCCATATATACTGAGCAGGAAAGGTTTTAACAATCTTTTGTAACCTTTGCCATATCCAGAGTCAGTGGTTATTTAGAACCTGAACTGAATTTTATGAGGCATGTGTCAGACAAGGGGAAAATGAGAGCATGTTATTGAGGATGGATATGTTTTATTTTATAGCAATCATGGTCTTCTTGGGCTTCACTTGTGGCTCAGATGGTAAACAAAGAGCCTTCAGTGTGAGAAACCTGGGTTCCATCACTGGGTTGGAAAGATGCCCTGGAGAAGGGAACGGCTATCCACTCCAATATTCTGGCCTGGAGAATTCCACGGACAGAGGAGCCTGGCAGTTCATGGCATTGCAAAGAGTCAGACACAACTGAGCAACTTCATTCATTAAAATCTCACTCAAGACATTTCTATCATTACATTGATAATCTGAGGCAGGAGTAAGTCTAAGGGAAAAAAAAAAAACAAACACAAAAGAACCTTTTGGCTATGGCAACCTAGGAAATAGTATTCTTCTTTTGAAATGCTAGACTTTCCTAAGGGAAATGGTGATGGGGAACTCAGTCATGTGAATGTTCTGGGGAACCGGCATAGATGGCATTATTTTAATGTTTTCCAAAGGGTAGGAAAAGATTGCTTTAAATGTATAAACATTTTAAAATATTATTAAAAGTGAAGGAGAAAAGTATATTTTTCCATCAAATTTCATATAGTTTATATGGCTATATTCATGGTTTACACAAACTATGATTTGCAGTGTTAAACATTGAAGAAATAAGCCTGCTCAAAAATATTTCTAATGGTCCATTGGGTGTCAGACTTTAGAGAAAATAAAAAGATAGAATGTGATCCACAAAAATTTAAATATATATTTTACTTGTGTTAATGATAAACAGTTCTTTTTTGCTTATCTTGCTTTCACTTCCAATAATCTTAGAGATAAATAAATATATGTCCCATTCCTGGAAAGTATGCAGAATTGGTGAAATTAATTTTTATAAACACAGACACACACAATCCCTTTGTCTCAATTTTTTATTTTTTGTAATTTTATTTTGCTGTGATGTATGAATTTTGGAGAAGGAAAAAAAAAAGTTCAAAACTTATTTCTGGTAGAAATGAGAAGTGCTTTTAAAATGATAACTACTACCACCTTAGTCTTGTCAGTATGTCTGATGGCCATAAAAGAGCACATTTTTGGTGGAGTGGACAGTGCTGGGGTAGACCAGGTACAGAGAATGCAATAGAGCCCAAGTGAGGTTTGCTGGGAATTGCAAGTTATGAGGTGTCAAAGAGGAAATAATACCATAAAAGCAGTGACCACATACTGCAGTGAATGGAGTGTAAAGACTTCAAGGAGTACAGAAAGGAAAATGGTTTCCATGAAAAATAAAAAAGATTTCTTAAAGTGAAAATTATTTGCTTCATAAGAATTTTCTTCCAAATTCCTAGAAACATAATTTTGTACTTGAAACATATTGTTAAAAATGTCAGTGTTCACCTGGGGGAAATAGACAAATTCCAATACATAGATAGAAGGGAATAGAAGAGTAAAAAATGTGGAAAGCAGAGTGTTTCAAGTTTCCACAAAATGTATTCCATTTTGCTACAATTTCCTAATCACATAATCTAAATGGGTCCTAGTTAATATTCACTGAGAACCTTGTTATCAATGTGAAAATGGACTGTTGACCAGGAAGATCTTCTCCTTAATACATGTATAGAAGCTGTAGAAATGAAAGAGACTGAGAGATGAGGTAATAGCTCATTCCTCCATTTACTTATCAAATATATGTGGTTGCTTCCAGACACCATCCTAAGAGCTGTGGATACATCAGTGAACAAAAGAGTCAAAAAATTTTGCCTTTATGGAGCTTATCTTCTAGAGGGGTTGACAGACACTGAATGATAAGCACTGGTAAATAAGTAAATTACAACTATGTTAGAAGGTGGTCAGTGCCATAGGGGAAAAGATAGAGCAGGTTGTAAATGGGATTAGGAGTGCTAAGGCAGTAATTTCAATTTTAGAATGGGATGGTCAGATATGTTAAGTGACAAAAAATACTTAAACTGTGAAATCATGAAAGGGTTTTTTATGACCACACTGGAGTGAAACTTTCTAGTAATAACAGAAAGAAATCTGGCAAATTCACAAATATGTGAAAGTTAAATGAGACACTCTCAAACAACCAATGAGTCAAAGAAGAAATCACCAGAGAAACTAGAAAACAGTTAGGGATGAGTGAAAATGAAAATTCACCATACCAAAACTGATATAATGAAGGGACAACTGTACTCAAAGGAAAACTTATAGCTGTAAACACTTATACTAAAAAAGAAGGAAGATCTGAGGACTGGCTAGTGAGGTAGGAGAATATCAAAGGGTTGTGATTTCCAGGGAGCCAAGAGAATAAATGTTTTCAGGAGGAGGGAGTGTTCAATTGTGTATCTATGATTTAAAATGTCAGTGCCCCACCACCAAACCCAAATTTTCAGTTATGCTGACACTGTAGTATGTCTTAGGGAGTGTGAATTTAATGGCATATGAATGTAAAGTTACCTTAAATATTTTCATGATTTTTTCCTTCTATAGAAAAAAAAATCCCACATTTAAATAATGTGGACTCCAACTGCTATGTGACCAGTTAAAAGAAAATAGATGTAATGTCATTAAATATAAAACCAAAATTTGACTGAGTCACCTATAATTTTACTTAGAAGCACTTAACCCTGCAGGAAGTCTTGACTGTGTTAAAGATCCAAGGTAAGTATTATTTTTATTGAATATCATTATTAAGGATTATGTCAATGATCCCAAACTAATTATGAATTTGGAAGTGAAAAGAAAGTTCTCAGTAGAATGACCAATAACATAATATACAGCATAGTGACCATAGCTAATAATAATATATAATAATGATAATGATATTACATATTTAAAACTTGATAAGAGTAAATCTTAAACGCTCTCAACAGAAGGAAAAAATGGTGATGGTTGTTAACTATTTTTATGGTGGTGATCAATTTTCAGAATATACCAATGTTGAATCACTGTATCATATACCTGAAATAATACAGCATTACATGTCAATTATATTTCAATAAAATAAAATATAATTTTAAAAGTTCTTGAAAAAGAACTATAAAGATCCAGAAAATACATGATTAAATATAGATAGTACTGTAATATTATTTAAAAAGTCACTGTCATTGAGACTATTTGCAAATATGTGAACTTTATAATACCTGGCATTGAATGAGGCCAATAATAACTGTGTTGAATGTATTTCACACAACCATAGGACTTTAAAAAGAAAATTTGAGGATAAAAGATTAAAGACAATTTAAAAAGAACTCTTTAGTATAAAGTTTCAAGAACAATGTGATAGGTTAAGATAACAAAAATGTGGGCAGAACTCATTTCATTGCATGGTGCACTATTTAAAAATTCTAAGAAATAAGATTCATTTTTTAAGTAGAAAATATAGACCTTATTTACTATTTTGAAATAGATAACAATGGCATCATGGTTATGGACATTTGATATGTTTTAAATACTCATTAAAATAAAATGAAAACTGAGTGAACTAAATGTGAATGAAATAGCATTATGATAGCCATGCTTTAAATAGTGTATGTTTTATAAAAGTATTTTATTACTATGAGATTAATACTATTTTTTTTTCAACAAAAAATAGCCTGGTTGATGTTTATTAAAATTTAACTGGTAGATGTGATACAGGAAAATAATATATAGACAAATTATGTGATCAGTTCAGTTCAATTCAGTCACTCAGTCAAGTCCGACTCTTTGTGACACCATGGACTGCAGCACACCTGGCTTCCCTGTCTCTCGACAACTCCCAGGTCTTACTCAAACTCATGTCATTTGAGTCGGTGATGCCATCCAACCATCTCATCGTCGGTTATCCCCTTCTTCTCTCGCCTTCAATCTTTCCCAGCATTAGGGTCTTTTCAAATAAGTCAGTTTTTTGCATCAGGTGGCCAAAGTACTGGAGTTTCAACTTCAGCAAAAGTCCTTCCAATGAACATTTAAGACTGATTTACTTTAGGATGGACTGGTTGGATCTCTTGCTGTTCAAGGTACTCTCAAGAGTCTTCTCCAACAACACAGTTCAAAAGCATAAATTATTTGGCACTCAGCTTTCTTTACAGTCCAACTCTCACATCCATACATGATTACTGAAAAGACCATAGTTTTGACTAGGCAAATCTTTGTTGGCAAAGTAATTTCTGTTTTTTAATATGCTGTCTAGGTTGGTCATAACTTTTCTTCCAAGGAACAAGTGTCTTTTAATTTCATGGCTGAAGTCACCACCTGCAGTGATTTTGGAGCCCAAGAAAATAAAAAGTCTGTCACTGTTTCCATTGTTTCCCCATCTATTTGCCATGAAGATATGGGACCAGATGCCATGATGTTAGTTTTCTGAATGTTGAGTTGTAAGCCAATATTTTCACTCTCCTTTTTCACTTTCATCAAGAGGCTTTTTAGTTTTTCTTCTCTTTCTGCCATGAGTGTGGTGTCACTGGCATATCTGAAGTTATTGAAATTTCACCTGGCAATCTTGATTCCAGCTTGTACTTCATCCAGTCCGACATTTCTCACGATATACTCTGCATATAAATTAAACAAGGAGGGTGACCGTATACAGCCTTGATGTACTTCTTTCCTGATTTGGAACCAGTCTTTTGTTCCATGTTCAGTTCTAACTGTTGCTTCTTGACCTGCATACAGATTTCTCAGGAGGCAGGTTAGGTAGTCTGGTATTCCCAGCTCGTGAAGAAATGTCCAGAGTTTGTTGTGATCCACACAGTCAAAGGCTTTGGCATAGTCAAGATAAGCAGAAATAGATGTTTTTCTGGAATTTGCTTGCTTTTTTAATGATCCAACGGATGTTGGCAATTTGATATCTGGTTCCTCTACCTTTTCCAAATCCAACTTGAACATCTGAAAGTTCATGGTTCATGTACTATTGAAGCCTGGCTTGGAGAATTTTGAGCATTATTTTGCTAGCTTGTGAGATGAGTGCAATTGTGTGGTAGTTTGAGAATTCTTTGGCATTGCCTTTCTTTGGGATTGGAATGAAAACTGATCTTTTCCAGTCCTGTGGCCACTGCTGAGCTTTCTAAATTTGCTGACATATTGAGTGCAGCACCCTCACAACATCATCTTTTAGAATTTGAAATAGCTCAACTGGAATTCCATCACCTCCACTAGCTTTGTTTGAAGTGTTGCTTCCTAAGGGCCACTTGACTTTGCATTCCAGGATGTTTGGTTCTAGGTGAGTGATCACATCATCGTGATTTTCTGGGTCATGAAGATCTTTTTTCTATATCTTCTGTGTTTTCTTGCCACCTCTTCTTAATATCTTCTGCTTCTGTTAGGTCCATACGTATTCTGTCCTTTATCGAGCCCATTTTTGCATGAAATGTTCCCTTGGTATCTCTAATTTTCTTGAAGAGAAAATTCTCCCATTCTGTTGTTTTCCTCTATTTCTTTGCATTGATCACTGAGGAAGTCTTTTTTTTTTTAATCTCTCCTTGCTATTCTTTGGAACTCCGCATTCAGATGAGTATATCTTTCCTTTTCTCATTTGTCTTTCGCTTGTCTTCTTTTCGTAGCTATTTGCAAGGCCTCCTCAGACAACCATTTTGCATTTCTTTTTCCCCAAGGATGGTATTGGTCACTGCCTCCTGTACAATGTCATGGACCTCCATCCATCATTCATTAGGCACTCTGTCTATCAGATCCAATTCCTTGAATCTATTGTCACTTCCACTGTATAATCATAAAGGATTTGATTTAGATCATACCTGAGTGACCTAGTGGTTTTTCCTATTTTCTTCAATTTCAGTCTGAATTTGGCAATAAGAAGTTCATTATCTCCCAGTCTTGTTTTGCTGACTGTATAGAACTTTTGCTGACTGTACAGTACTTTTCCATCTTTGGCTGCAAAGAATATAATCAATCTGATTTTGGTATTGATGATCTTGTGATGTCCATGTGTAGTGTCTTCTCTTGTGTTGTTGGAAGTGGGTGTTTGCTATGATCAGCATGTTCTCTTTGCAAATCTCTGTTAGCCTTTGCCCTGCTTCATTCTATACTCCAAGGCCAAGTTTGCTTGTAACTCCAGGTATCTCTTGACTTCCTACTTTTTCATTCCAGCCCCCTATAATGAAAAGGACATCTTTTTTGGGTGTTAGTTCTAGAAGGTCTTATAGGTCTTCATAGAACCGTTCACCTTCAGCTTCTTCAGCATTACTGGTCGGGGCATAAACTTGGATTACTGTGGTATTGAATGATTTGCCTTGGAAACGAACAGAGATCATTCTGTTTTTTTGAGATTTCAACCAAGTATTGCATTTCAGACTCTTTTGTTGACTATGAGGGCTACTCCATTTCTTCTAAGGGATTTTTGCCCACAGTAGTAGATATAAAGGTCATTTGAGTTAAATTCACCCATTCCAGTCTATTTTAGTTCACTCATTCTTAAAATGTCAGTGTTCACCCTTGCCATCTCCTGTTTGACTACTTCCAATTTGCCTTGATTCATGGACCTAACATTCCAGGTTCCTATGCAATATTGCTCTTTGAAGCATCGGACTTTACTTCCATCACCAGTCACATTCACCACTGGTGCTTTTGCTTTGGCTCTGTCTCTTCATTCTTTCTGGAGTTATTTCTCCACTGATCTCTAGTAGTACATTGGGCACCTACCAACCTGGGGAGTTCATCTTTCAGTGTCCTATCTTTGTGCCTTTTCATAATGTTCATGGGTTTCCTGAAGGAAAAATACTGAATTGGTTTGCAGTTCCCTTCTCCAGTGGACCACTTTTTGTCAGAACTCTTCACCATGACCCATCTCTCTTGGGTTGGCCCTACAGGGCATGGCTCATGGTTTCATTGAGTTAGACAAGGCTGTGATCCATGTGATCAGGTTGTTTAGTTTTCTGATTGTGGTGTTCAACCTGTCTGTCCTCTAATAGAGAAGTATAGGAGGCTTATGGAAGATTCCTTTTTGGAGAAGCTAACTGAGGGGGAGACTGGTTCTTGCCCTGATGGGTGGGGCCATGCTTAGTAAATCTTTCAACCAATTTTCTTTTGAAGGGCAGGGCTCTGTTCCCTCCCTGTTATTTGACCTGAGGCCAAACTATGGTTGAGGTAATGATGATAATTGTGACCTCCTTCTAAAGGATCACTACGTAGTCACTCTGCCTTTAAGAACACTGGGAGAATTTGAAATCAATGTCTTTCAAAAAAACCAATGAAGGAGCTTCCTTTAGGGAGAGAAATTCAGCTCTATTTAAACAAAGCAGAACAATGAAGCATTTTTAGAATCCCAACACCACTCCTCCTTTTCACAGTTTGGTTTGCCCTCTTTCAAATTAACACCCTGGCATCCACATTAGAATTGAAACTGACAAGGCATCCCTTTCATCCCTGACTGCCAAAACTCCTTACTAATAATAATTAGCCATTCCTGGCTTCTATCCAAGAGAGTTTAATAAATACTAGAATGGCTTCTGGGCCTCAGCTTCATTTCTTACCTCAGCTAAGGAATGATGGGTGGAGGGGAGGGAACACTATGGAATAAGATTTGCTGAATAGCATCAGGGCAGCAAAATGACTTCTCAGCTGTCTATTATGAATAATCATTATTTAAATATATATTTTATGTTAGTGTATGTGTAGAAATGTTCATTCAAACAGGTCATATTTAGCTTAATAAAGTTTATTTCTATACCTGTCTTAGAAAATGTGTAGTATATACCATCGGAACTTTTGATAACTTTTTATACATTTCATATGGTGTGCTTTACGAGGAAATGTAACTGGCTTTGATTTCCAGGTAAACATGATTTATAATATTACACATCTATACAATAAAATAATATGGGTGATATTTAAGATCAGTCATTATGAATGTATCATTTAGTTAATGAGTAAATACTTCCATTTGGTTTGCAATGTTACCTATCTTAAATATTTACAGAGCATACTGAATGCCTTGATAAGAGCAGGTGTTGCCATAATTATTAGAAGAAGTATTGTGGTATGGGGAGTTTCTTTCCAAACATCTGGTTTGGAAGAAGGCTTTTCTATTCCAATCTTTTTGGGAAGGAAAATATCAGAGAATAGTTATTTTGGTTTTTCTCGAATTTTACTCTGCAAGGAAGAAGGGTATGACATCTGATTGGTAAAAATGGAAGGGGCTATGCAAAGACTTTTTTTTTTTTTTTCTGTTTTTTTCAAGAGTATCTTATTTCCAGGATTCATTCATTCTCTGTGTCCTAGGACCAGGTCTGCTCCATGAAGGAAAGAAGACTGGCACCCCAGAGTACTGGATAAATCTGGAGTATTCAGAGAAGAGGAGTTAGTTTCTCCATACATCCACTGGCCCAAAGAAATATCTTTACCTCTATGTCACTACCTCCTGAGCCTTATTTTAAAACTCTTCAAAAGATGTAGAGGAAGAGTCAGACCTGTGTATTTGCTCTAAAACTCTGATCTAGCTGCTCTGTGGTGAGTATAAACATATGGCATATGTGTGTGTGTCTTATTATCCTTGGCAGTTTCTGGGTCCATTTTGCTCATCTGAAAGAAATATAGATGAAGCTTTGGCCCTTGTTTCAAGGTCTTTATCCCTGAATAGTCCTCTGCCAGAAATGAAATATTTGGGAGTTTGTTTCATGAAATCTTATTAAAGATACTAAGAGACAAGATGATCACCTCACTAACCAGTGTTACCTGCCCAGTTTCTGACTTGAGATTTCACTTTGATGAAACTTGTATGAAACTTGATTAGAAAATGAACTAACTTTTCTTATGAATTTCATAAGAAAATGATTTAATAGATCATTAGGAGAATTTAACTCTAACTTGGACCATATTTTCAGAACATAAGTATTAAACCCCTAACTAATTTTATAATTAAAATTTAGTTTTATCAACATATATTTATCTAACAATTAGAGTAGAAATCATCATTTTGGATTTTGAACAAGAATTAACACACTACAGTCAGGAATTCAGAACATTTATTGCAAGAGCTGAATAATTGTAAATAACGTAGAACTGGCAAAGCAGTAACAAGGATAATTGTTTAGATATTTATTCTGTCAAAGTCATCAAACACCCCTCACAAACCGACAAATATGTACTGCAATAAGCAATGCACCCCTACCCATTATTTTCCATTATACTGTGGAAAAAATGTGAATTGCTATTTACAAAGTAATTTTATTTTTGGTAAGAACAAATTATCTATCAGATTAGCAAACCATTTTTTTATTTTTATTTTATTTTATTTTTTTTAACTTTTAAGCTGATGTTGAACCGTGGCATTAAGATAACTTTCACTTCTTTCAGTAAAAACATTTTGTTGCATGCTATTTATTTGTTTAAATCATCTGTCATGCCTTAACAAAAACCTCCTAAGAATGTTCGAATTTGGATTTGTTTGCACGTGCAACTGAGATCTTATGAACATTAGTTGTCACTCTGTTGGTTTGACCTAAGTGACAAGATGCTGGTACCTGCCAGGCATTGACCAACTATGATAACAAACAGTTAAACAGCAATAATTAGAGATTTATCCCTTAGTTTCCCCCAACTAGCCTACCTGGAGAATGTTCTGTTACATCATGAAGGCACAACACATTAAATATTTTGTGGCTATGGTCTAACACTTGTGTTACAACAACATTATTATATATGAGGATCAACACAAACTGTCATTTCAACAAAGTTGTAGACACACATTTGCCCAATTGAAACTATTTTAAATATTAATTTTCTTTAATATATGCTAATTTAATATATTAATTCTGCATGAGTGACAAGCACAGGATATTACTCCACTTTCTGAAAGATAACACTTTCCCATTAGTATCTCACTTAATGCTACTAAATAAGTGATTTTGCTTTTGCCTACTTTGAAAATAAGGATGTCAAGAAAATAGGTTCTGAATTTTCAAGCTTTTGCAGAAGTCCTTTTATATATGAAGTTTTCATTTTTATCTTTATTTTTTAGAATTCCAGCAACATAAGCTATCATAAAAGAAGCAAGATTCCAGAACCTTTTCTTTAAACACAAGTATTTGAGATCTTTTGAACAATGTGTGTCAAGACAGACTACTAACGCAGAAACACCTCACTAAAAGAAACAACAAAAATAACAACAAAGAGGCAAACAAAAAAAGGAAAGAAGCAACCAGAAAACACAGAATTATGCTACAACATTTTTAGGTGAACGATATAAGTACACAAAAGTTGTTAATAATAACTTGCTTCTATTTACAAATACTTTAACACTGATTGACTTACAAGTGTCCACTAATGTTGTTAACAGCACAATAGGTTTAATGCTTATCTTTTTAAGTTTTGTTTGAAGTATAATGTCAAGTATAGCAGTCTCAGCACAGATCAGTGACAAAAAGAGCACAATTTTCTAACTGGATATGTCTGTCAGTCACTCTAATCCATGGAACTTCCTTACTCTCCAAATGCATATTCTATTATTCATAGCAGCAGTCCAGGGTCAAAATAAAATGCAGTTTAAAAAAAGATATTTGCACAATGGAGATACTTCTGGAAAGTTTAATCAATCCTAGTAAATAAGATCATATGGCTAGTAGAACTATCTTCTCTCTTATGTGATAAAACATTGTATCCTCCATGGTGCCAACACAAAATTATGGGTATCCCTGCTCTAAGGGGCATAGTTGTAGAGATCTATTGAATACATAAAGCTCTGACACACACGGTATTAGCATGTCTATTTAGATTAAAGTCCTTAGGTCCCATATGGCCTTTTTCTTTAGAGTTGGTGCTCCTTAGGACTCTCAATAGCACCTCCTGCTTGCTTATAAGACTTCAGATTTGCCAAAGGAATGTCTGTCATGTGGCTGCCATTGTTGAAATGGCCTTCAGTGGAGACATACTGCTTACGGTCATTGAACTGGTTCCTGTTGCTCTCTTCTTTCCAGGCTCTGGTCAGGGTGTGCCCATTCACAAGCTTGTCCTTCTTGATCCATTCTTTTTGGGGTGCAAAGGTTGAGAGAGGAGATTTAGGGTGTTGATATGGGCCCAAGCCAGGAGGCATCCAGCAATTATCAGAGTGACCCAAAACCAAGCACTCTTGAGTGCACATCTCTGTGGCTTCAGCTAATCCTCGGGGGCCCAGAGGCCCATCTGCAGAGGACAAGAGACAGAAAAAATAAGGAAAGAGAGTGGTTAGAGTTTTCATTTTAAATTATATCCTTAGAGAAAAACTGCACTGGTGATCTCTTTTTCTCATGAAAATTGTATTAAGTTAAGCAATTCATAGAGATGATTCCCCATCCTTTTTTTTCCACTTTTTAATTTTTGCAATGTTGTGTTGGTTTCTGCCATACAACAATGAAAATTAGCCATAATTATACACAGGTCCCCTCTCTCCCCTTCTTGCCCTCTCCCATCCCATCCCTCCAGGCCATCACAGAGTGCAGACTGTAATTCCTGTGCTGCAGAGTAGCTTCTCACCAGCTATTCATCTCACATCTGGTAGTGTATACATGTTGATGCTGCTTTCTCCATCTGTCCCACTCTCTCCCTCCACCACTGTGTCCACAAGTTCATTCTCTAGATTTGCATCTCTATTCCTTCCCTGAAAATAGGTTCATCAATACCTTTTTCTAGATTCCATATATATGCATTAATACACTATATTTGTTTTTCTCTTTCTGACTTACTTCACTCTGTGTAACAGGCTATAGGTTCATCTACCTCATTAAAACTAAAATTCATTCTTTTTTATGGCTGAGTAGTATCCTATTCTTTTAAGAATTACATAGAAGGAATAAAATTCCTTGTTTTGAAGGTAAGAATTACTCTTTCCCTTAAGCCATTTTATATCTAGAGATATAGACAGATCAAAAAATAAGTAGATATATAGATATGGGTAAACAAATATACCCATGACATATCATTTCAGATCAACTTTTTCTATGACATATGTATTATTACTGATTTATGTCTTAATTCTCAACAAAAACTCACATTCATTCATGAGAAATAATGAAATTTACAAAATTTTATGTACAATGCCATAAGATGTTAATTAAAAACTCTAAGAATACAAAAAGTGTTACTTGAAATATAATATTAAATATAAATACTGTGAATGGTTATACAAAATGATCTTCCATGTAAACATATCTTAATATGAAATTCATTACAATACTTTGCAACATTCTTTTTAATTTAAGTAATAATTTTAAAGAATATTTTAACTAAAGTATGCTACTAAAGACACACCTGGTTGACTTCAAGCATTGTGAAATCCAAGTAAATAAAGATCCCATGTGGTTCCTTCCAAGCTTAACCTATTTTCTTGATTTATAACTGTATTAAATAACCCAAATTTCACTAGAGTGAAAGTCTAGCTAAGTTGCAAATTGGAACACATAGAGTATAATATTCAAAGAGAAAAAAGTCATCATAGATATTTCTCTCTCTCTCTGTTTCTTTTTTTTTCTTTTTACCAGAAGGCACTCTGAAACATTTTAACCATGATTTTGAAAGCAAACTATTCTCTGATTATATAAAGAGAAAATCAGTTCTGTACTGAAAAACAGTAAGTGTTAAATGATCAAGGGTCAAATGGTCAAGGGTTAACTTGGGCTTTTTGTTGTCCTGTTTTCTTTCCCTTGATTAAACAGTCAAGTGATAAGTGATAGCTTGAAAATTAGGAATTGATTTTACAAATGAGGTTAAGTATCAGATAGGCAAGAATGCTTGAGCAATAAAACATTTTCAAAAGCTGAGAGTCATCAGAATAGAAATGTAGAAGAAAACATGCCTGCAAGTTTGCCTACTCAACAACTAAGAGAGACAACAATTGGAATGCAGGTCTCTGCTAAAATCCAAGTTAGCAGTACTAATATCTTTAAATGCCCAATAATTGTGGAGTATTTATATTAATATCTATTTGTCTTAATAATATTCTAGTTATTTCTTGCATGTTAAAAAAAAAAAATACTTGCTGAGATAGGTAACTGTTGGTGGCAAATACCTGACCGTACACAGACAGCATCAGAATGGACACTGGATGTGCAAAGGAGGGGGGGGGGGGGGGAAGTGCTTAAAATGTACCCTTACTGAAATTTTAGTCTGTTTTGAAATGTGAAGTCTGCTCTTTAGAATAACAGTAAACTTCCTTCCCATGATATTCATAGTCCCATCCCCTCAAAAGCAAACAGTTTTATTTTTTAAAACATATGTTCATTACTTAAAACTATTTCTCTCACAAACTTTCAATGATCACTTACTCACTGGGATATTTAATTTAACCTTCTCTGTGAACCTTTCTCTGTCCTCTGAATTTTGCCCACACTTTAAAACTTCAAACTAATTTCTCCCTTATAGGTTTGCTTTGGTGTATTCAGTGACTCTGTATCCACAAAGCTAACACATTTTGAATTTGGAATCATAGGCCTAGAAAATGCTTTAGCCTGGCTTGTTTTCATTTAATTACTGACTCTATCAAGAGGCAGTTTGCTTCCCATGTACCACAGCAAGCTTCCCTAACTTTGCTAATTCATATCTTGTATGCACTGGGAAGATTTCCACAGATCAGTTCAGTTCAGCTCAGTTCAGTCGCTCAGTTGTGTCCAACTCTCTGTGACCCCATGAATCGCAGCACACCAGGCTGCCCTGTCCATCACCAACTCCAGGAGTTTGCTCAAACTCATGTCCATCGAGTCAGTGATGCCATCCAGTCATCTCATCCTCTGTCGTCCCCTTCTCCTCCTGCCCCCAATCCCTCCCAGCATCAGGCTCTTTTCCAATGAGTCAACTCTTTGCTTGAGGTGGCCAAAGTATTGGAGTTTCAGCCTCAGCATCAGTCCCTCCAATGAACACCTGGAACTGATCTCCTTTAGGATGGACTGGTTGGATCTCCTTGCAGTCCAAGAGACTCTCTAGAGTCTTCTCCAACACCACAGTTCAAAAGCATCAATTCTTTGGTGCTCAGCTTTCTTCACAGTCCAACTCTCACATCCATACATGACCACTGGAAAAACCATAGCCTTGACTAGACGGACCTTTGTTGGCAAAATAATGTCTCTGGTTTTTAATATGCTATCTAGGTTGGTCATAACTTTCCTTCCAAGGAGTAAGTGTCTTTTAATCTCATGGCTGCAATCACCATCTGCAGTGATTTTCGAGCTCAAAAAAATAAAGTCTGACACTGCTTCCACTGTTTCCCCATCTATTTCCCATGAAGTGATGGGACCGGATGCCATGATCTTAGTTTTCTGAATGTTGAACTTTAAGCCAACTTTTTCACTCTCCTCTTTCACTTCCATCAAGAGGCTCTTTAGTTCCTCCTCACTTTCTGCCATAAGGGTGGTGTCATCTGCATATTTGAGATTATTGATATTTTTCCTGGTAATCTTGATTTCAGCTTGTGCTTCTTCCAGCCCAGTGTTTCTCATGATGTACTCTGCATATAAGTTAAATAAGCAGGGTGACAATATATAGCCTTGATGTACTCCTCTCCCTATTTGGAACCAGTCTGTTGTTCCATATCCAGTTCTAACTGTTGCTTCCTGACCTGCATACAGATTTCTCAAGAGGCAAGTCAGGTGGTCTGGTATTCCCATCTCTTTCAGAATTTTCCACAGTTTATTGTGATCCACACAGTCAAAGGCTTTGGCATAGTCAATAAAGCAGAAATATATGTTTTTCTGGAACTCTCTAGCTTTTTCGATGATCCAGTGGATGTTGGCAATTTGATCTCTGGTTCTTCTGCCTTTTTTAAAACCAGCTTGAACACCTGGAAGTTCACAGTTCATATATTGCTGAAGCCTGGCTTGGAGAATTTTGAGCATTACTTTACTAGCATGTGAGATGAGTGCAATTGTGTAGTAGTTTGAGCATTCTTTGGAATTGCTTTTCTTTGGGATTGCCTTTCTAATGCATAACAAATTCCCTAATTGAGCCCATTCAACTTTTACATTATGGCATTTTTGTCTTTTGTCTTTAGGGTCTGTACACTCATGTGTATATATTTTTATTTTTGTTTTCTCTCAACTAGATTTAAAATACATTGATGAAAAAAAAGTAATGATCTGTTTTCTGATTTCTCCTGGTGCTAAACAATAGCAATGATTTATGCACAATGTTAATTGTTAATTAAATTTTTATGAGGTTGAAAATGTTCTGAGAAATTATTAAAGATATCCTCCACTTAAAAGGCAGAACTTAAGTAATCAGAATATGCTGATTTCACAAATATCATACCAAAAGCTTCCTCAACAGCAAATCTCTTTGCCTTAGCAATACTTGTGACAGTTAATAAGTCGATTATTTAACTTCTCTGTTAAATATGTTCACTCCTTTTTAGACCAATAGAGATAATCAATATATAATATATCTTTAGGTCTACCAATCAATTCTTAACTTTTACTATTCCAGAATCACTAGTACATTTTTCTTTGCTTGTTAATAGCTCCAAAGTGGGGGGAGGGGGGAATTATTAGCTACCTTAGAAATATCAATAGCATCAGGATTTTATAGAGTACATAAAAAGAGAGAGTATGCAAGATTATTTTTTAAATAGTCTTATTCAATATACATTACTATCTTATTAAATTAAGGGTATTACCCAAGAAGTGAGAACACTGTGTGTGTGTGTTGTGTGGACCTGAAACCTTCAGCACTGAGTGACACATTTTAACAAAACAGTGTGCATTATTTTTCAGAACTGATAACATTTATTTATTCCATAAATATTTACTGAACATGTACTATATGCTGACACTGTGACAGGCACTGGGAAAATAGCAGTTAACAAAGCAGATGTCAACACTGTCCGCATGGAACTGTGCATCTACCCTGGGAAACAAATAATTACCTTAAAAGCAGCAAACCAAGAGACAAAAAAAGGGTGTCATTGGGAAGGAGGCAGAACTCAAGGAGGCTTGTGTCTTCACAAGGCAACAGAGGTACTTTATTCCAAGCTATAAAATTTCTACATTTTTCTGAAAGTTCTCACAGATAACTGATAATTTTAAGACATTTACAGTTAACATTTGTGTGTACTATATAAAATCTTAAAAAAAAAAAATAAAAATAAAAAAAATAAAATCTTTAACTGACAAAAATATTGTTCCATTAAATAGTGTTAATTGCTCTTTGAAAAATGTATATGTGATTCATTCTTGTAAATAAATTTGAAAGGTTCTGATAAAGTCTGTAAGTAAATTTACAGAAGTTCTGTAGATTCTTAGGTCAGTCTTTTAGGTATCTGATTACTTTACAAAATTTAAAGATTCATCACAAAGTGGGACACAACACAGTGATGGCAATTGCATGACAGCCAGGTTTTGTTACCTATAGCCCTAAAAAAAGGCCACCAGGCAGGGCCCCACGGAAGGTTGTACCAAGAACAGCATAAAAATAAGCTAGAATTGTAGTGGACAGTTTATGTATCACCAACCAGGGTGGGAGGAGCTAGGTTCCGAGCGCTGGCTATGGATTGACTGATTTGAATAATTTTTCAGATTCTAGGGCGTAGAGGCTGTCTCAAGTTATCTGACAAACTGACCTTTCCAACAGTTAGGGTGTGTGATTCATGACCTACAAGTGTGAGAGCTCTAGAAGGGAAGTGGTGGGATATGAACTTACTCAAAAAGGGAAAGTGACCAGCCAGGATCACAGAACTGTGGGTCCAACTGCCATCTATCTATATAGAGATCTACCTATCTATCTATATACCCTCATTACAGCAATTTGCTCATATAATTGAGCTACATTGTTGGAAAATTTACTTTGTTTATTTTCTGGGAAGTTTCTATTTTAGGACCTGATGTTAAACAAGGAAAATTTTACTCTTTTTATTTTGACCTATGTATAATTTCCAGTGATTGCCCTGAAGCACACACACAGACAATATGGGTTTTATTTTGAGAAATAGCAATGTGTCCAAGTTCTCTTCCATTAAGTCTGTGTCATGAATTGGTAGAAAAAATAAAAACATTTTTATCATGAATTATTAAAGAGAACACAGTCATTCTACTGATTTCCTAAATATCCTGATCCTTTAAAAGTGTATAATCTGAAGCATCTTAAACATTAAATCATTTCCAGTTAATTTTTCTCATTTTTAGAACCACTTACTGAATTGTTTTACATTTTTAAAAAGGCGAAAGACATTCTTCATAAAGCATTAATAGTTAATGTTGTTATTTTCAAAATGTAATTGAAAATAATTCATGATTCTCCATCAAATATATAGCATTTAAAATATCAGGGTTTCTTTGCTAATACTGCAAAACCTATATGCACTGAAATATTATCCTTTATCATTGACATATAATTATTTTTAATGTCATCACTATAAGAGGTTGTCTTAATTGATGAATAATTGTATTTATTTTTTGTAATTCCCTCAACAAGTGTTTATTGAATATCTAACATGTATTACATGTATCAGAAATGTGCTGGATTCTTAATAAATTTTGAAATTGTGTGTGTGCATATGTGCATGTGCATGCATGTGTGCACTACGCTTCCCTACTTCTCCAAATTTTTCATAAATTTTGATGTCCTATTTCTGTCATGTTATACAATATCTACTTAGAATCCAGATCAGGATTTAAAACTGCTTATAAATACTTTCTATAATTTCAGCCTTATACTAATTACTTCCGTTTTATTTTTTAAAAGTATTTTAAAAACCCTATCATGATTTTTTTTAACACTGAAATATTTATTGATTTGGAAAAAAAAATCTAAATTACTTTTCTCCTCTCACAATCTGCAATCTATGAGTTTGGTTATCTTTCTTGGTTTTTGAATGTCTAAAGACACAAATGTTGATAAAACTGTCCAAGCCATCTGTCACTGCATTTAAATGCTGAAAGTGAAAACGAAAGCACAGGAAAAGCTACTTGAAAGTCTTCTCAGTTAATGTTTATATTATGTCTCAATGTATTTCCCTCTCCATCTTCACCCAATTCACCTTCCTGCTCAAAACCAAAAAAAAAAAAAAAAAAAAAAAACCCAACAACCTTTTCTATGATTTAGGCATTAACGGCTGTCATAGAGCTGCTTGAATTGCTGACTTTTAATGTGCAGGTTCAAAATGTGAAACTATCCAATTTAATGGATCTCCAGCTATACTTCAATGGCAGCATACTTGACTAAGCTTTGATCTCATTTTGTTATACCCAGAAGCAGAACTGTTACTTCATTGATTAACTCACTGCTGTAATTAACAAGTGCCTTCTGGCCTGGTGTCCACCTGCTTTTCAACCTGATGATTTGAAACCCTTTATTTCCAAAGATCGAAACTGATAAACTGACATGTAAAAAAATCATGAGAACTTTCATATTTCTCATTAGATTTCAAACTATATGACATTTGGACTTTTACATGAATAAATTTTCCTTAGAATTTTTCCTATTGGGTAAAATAAGACTAAACAGACTGTCAAAATTGAGTTGTAAAATAGATGTCATTTTTATATCATTTTGGTTCAAATTTATCACCTCTCACTCAGTTTTTGTCTCATTCAGATTTTATTACAGAAAAATAGCTCTTTCATGCAAAACATATCTGATTGTCATGTTATAATGGTCTTTTTGTGGTTAGACCATATACCATCATTTTTATGCAAAACAACTGTTAAGTTCCAGTTTTACTGTATTTTCCTCAGAGAAAGTACCTTAAAAGGTAGCATGAATGTAGTATGCAAAGAGTTGTGCATCACTAAACATCTTAAAGTGGAAGATGCATCCACTGACTTGAACTTGCTGAAGCAGTTTACCTGATCTCTAGGCCCAGTGATAAAATTCCTTGTTTTAACAAAATTTCTGGTTTTCAGTAGATTTTTATCCTATTACTTTGTTTTGTATTGCTATTGATTTACTGAGAAAAATCTTAATTATACTTGCTCCTTTCCTTACTCAACTTCCTATAAAAAGTTTCAGGGAAACAAAAAATTCTCAACTACTACACTTGTAGGTAATTTTAGTATCTCTAAGAGACCAATATAAAAAAACTTAGTATTTTTACTATATCATTTTCACCCTCAGTTTATTTCTGTTGCTGCTGCTGCTGCTAAGTCGCTCAGTCGTGTCCAACTCTGTGCGACCCCATAGACGGCAGCCCACCAGGCTCCCCCGTCCCTGGGATTCTCCAGGCAAGAACACTGGAGTGGGTTGCCATTGCCTTCTCCAATGCATGAAAGTGAAAGGTGACAGTGAAGTCGCTCAGTCGTGTCCGACTCCTAGCGACCCCATGGACTGCAGCCTACCAGGCTCCTCCATCCATGGGATTTTCCAGGCAAGAGTACTGGAGTGGGTTGCCATTGCCTTCTCCGCAGTTTATTTCTAATTCTTTTAAATTTTTGTGAGGTAAAATGCAGCAGTGATAACAGTTTCTTATCATGGATTACCCTGAGTAGAAAGCTAAGTCACTTGATGGGGCCTCCTATTATCTCCACACACTATTGATGAGTTTCAGATATGAATCAAATTGATTAATTTACTTCCAGTCTAAAAATGGTCAAAGTTAATTTTGAATATGAGAGTTGACATGAAAACTGAGGAACCTGTTCAGCATTGCTCACATTCCCTTTTGTTATATGATCTCTATTTTAGATCACATCATCCTATATCCAATTGATAATTTAAAATCAATGTTACATGGGAATAGATATGAGTTATTACTCTGCCCAGAGAAACAATCAATGGGTACAAATTTCAATTCCATCTAAACTCAGATTTGCGTATAAAATAGTATAGAATAGTTATGTGGACAGTCTAAATCCAAAAATAAGTCTGGCAAACTTGACTATGCCTATGGGAAAAATATTTTTCATTCACTCACTGAATAATTTTTGTTTGATCACATTAGGTTCAAGAGATTATTGCATAGAATATCTAAATTCAGAACTAGTTCATAAATCTCAGGTCAGGTGATCATCATAACTCAGGCCAACAGAAATAGATTTGAGCCCCAGTAAAACAATGAATGGATAGGGAAGACAAACATGCTGCAGTCCATGGGGTCGCAAAGAGTTAGACAAGAGTGAGTGACTTAACTGAACTGAAATCAATGAATTAGGATAAACTTTGTGAAATTAATTTTAGATTCACTATTTCCTAGCTACTCATCTAAAAACTGAGAGCCAAGGATTAAATTTTGATGCATGACATCTACCAGCCTTTTATGCCTTTATTAAATATCGCTGTGGTTTGTCATAGATAATCACATTTTCAGTGTTATTTTCATTTTAATAATGAAAAGTCCAAGATAGAGCAAAGAAATTATAAATCAACTGTTTCTGTAGTGTATTACTTACATCATATTAAGTCCTGGAATATGAAAGTATGATTGGAACAAGTATTTATATTTATTAATCTAAGTAAAAGCTATAATCTAACTTTTAATTTATAGCTCAAATTTAAACTCAAAATTGTGACAGCATCTACAGTCACCTTTAGAAACAAATACAGAAATCTCATACCAGCAGGATCTGACAAAACCTTTGGTTAACAAGTAAACAAGGATTAAATGTTTTACACGTTCTGTTCCTCATACAGATTTTTTTCCCTTGGTCACAGATGAAAAGTCAACATTTGCGGATGGAGTCAGTCCAAATGCAATAACACATGGCCAGCCTGAGCAGCAGATTCTCTGTCAGAGAGGATATTGCTATTTGGACAGACTTTATAGCTCACAAAGAATGGAGAGTGCCTCCTTATAAATCTTTAGCTTTCTATAGCATGGCTTGAATATCAGGTCCCTTTTTTTTTCTCATCCGCTAAACCTATGGCTGGTAAGAAAATATCTTAGATGATTTTATTGATTCACCATTCACATTAGATGTTGCAATCAATGAAATGACAATGGTCTAAGGTTACTGATTATTTAAATTAACTCAAATTTTTACCCTATTGCATGGTATGCAATAGCTTATTTACATTATTGCAAACTGTATCTTCTTTCTCCTATAGTTCACTACTTTTTTTCTCATATTTTGTCTTTCATTTTACAAAGTTATTCATATACTGATATTTCCTGAATTACTGTTCATTTCCTACAATCTGTATAACTTCTCAAAAAATCACAGTATATCTTATTTGATATGTAACACATTTTTAGGAGCAAATCTCAGGCATGAAGAAATGAAATAATTCATTACAGATGAATTTCAGACTGAGATTAAATAATTCATTACAGATGAATTTCAGACTGAGATTAAAGTTTATGAAGAAGCAATTTATATAATCTTACCACCTCTTAAAAAACTCTCAGGTACTTGTCTGAATCCAGACCAGTAGTACATAATACTGTGAAGTAATTTATCTTCACATACACCCCACCATCTCGTATTTCAGGTGTATTTAATTAGAATAGAAAAACTGGTGAAATTTGTTTTTATTTCCCCAGTTCTCTGATAATTTTCACCTGGGACCCTTAAATACAGCCCTGTTCCCTCCTGAGTCTCTGGATAGACATTCTACTTCTCCTGGTCTCCAAAGGGTGTAGAGACTTGTCCTTGGTTATTTTAAGCAATGGGAAATTTGTGAAAAACATTTTGGTAAATTGTTAAACATTTAAAGGCTTCACAAATTTTAAATTTTAAAAACCGTCTGAAAGATTTTCTTTTTTAAAAAATAGAATAAGCTATCCCATGTGATCTGTAGGGATATGTGTGTGTGTGTATGTTTACACATAGACTTTACCATAACTTTGAATTAATAGACTGTAGATCAGTACTTCTCAAATGTTAATGTGCATATGAACCACCTGGAGAAAATGTTAAAATGCAGAATCAGATTCAGTAAATCTGGGGTCCTGAGTTCCTTCATTTCTAAGGATCTCTCAAATGCTGTTGCTTCATTTCAAGGCCCTCTCTTGGAGATGCAAGCATATTGAGTACTTACCTATCTCCATGGGATACTTCCCCAGTGTTCTACACGATTTAAAGTTCTCAAATATGTGCTTGAATCAGAGTTAGTTGGAGGGCTTATCATATAAATTGCATGACCACAACCAGTAATTTTCATTTTATAAATTTAAGGCAGAGCTTTGAAATTTCTGTTCTAACAAATTCCCTGGAGCTGTTATACTTTTCCTGATTTCTCTAGGCCATTACTGGCCTCTGTGTTTCAGTTCCATTTGATGACACCGCAGCTTTTTCCAGATCCTGCTCAGTGTTCTTTATCTGCACTTCTAAGTGAAATTACATCATTATACAGTCCGACTCTTTGCGACCCAATGAATCGCAGCACACCAGGCCTCCCTGTCCATCACCAACTCCCGGAGTTGTCAAACTCATGTTCATTGAGTCGGTGATGCCATCCAGTCATCTCATCCTCTTTCGTCCCCTTCTCCTCCTGCCCCCAATCCTTCCCAGCATCAGGCTCTTTTCCAATGAGTCAACTCTTCGCATGAGGTGGCCAAAGTATTGGAGTTTCAGCCTCAGCATCAGTCCTTCCAATGAACACCCAGGACTGATCTCCTTTAGGATGGACTGGTAGGATCTCCTTGCAGTCCAAGGGACTCTCAAGAGTCTTCTCCAACACCACAGTTCAAAAGCATCAATTTTTCGGTGCTCAGCTTTCTTCACAGTCCAACTCTCACATCCATACATGACTACTGGAAAAACCATAGCCTTGACTAGATGGACCTTTGTTGGCAAAGTAATGTCTCTGCTTTTTAATATGCTATCTAGGTTGGTCATAACTTTCCTTCCAAGGAGTAAGTGTCTTTTAATTTCATGGCTGCAGTCACCATCTGCAGTGATTTTGGAGCCCAAAAAAATAAAGTCTGACACTTATAAAAAGAGACCAGAGAACTAGATTGTTCTCTCTCTGACATGTACAGCAAGAAAGGTGCTGTTTGCCAACTAGGAAGGGGGAACTCCTCAGACACCTATTTTGCCTGTACTTTAATCTTAGTCCTCCCAGCCCTCTAAATTGTGATAAATAAATGTTCCTTGTTAAAGCCAGTCTATGATATTCTGTTAAAGCAGCTTGTACTAAGACAATGGTTAAAGGCGATTTGCAGATATAATAGGACTCTCATCAACAAATGAAGTTGATTTTTAGTTAAGAAACTAAACTATATTTTGGCCTAAAATAATCACCTGAACTCTTGAAAATCAGGGAGATCTCTTAGCAGAAAGAAACTCAGATTCAAAGCACAAGAAAGACTCATTATGTCACTGGTGTGTTTGAAGATGGAAAGGACCATGTGAAAAGGATTGGAGAGCAGCTTTTAATTGCTGAGAGAAACCCCAGCTGGGCAGTCATCAGAACAACAGGGATCTCAGTCCTACAACCATAGGAACAGGATTCTGCCAACAGTTTGTGTGAGTTAGAAAATTGGATTCTTTCTCAGAGCCTCAAGAGAATAGTCCAGTACAGTTGATAACTTGATTTTGGCCTTGTGAGACCCTATCTATGGCAAGCCCACTTGGACTCCTGAGATAATAAATGGCTGGAAACTGAGATAATAAATTTTTGTTGCTATAACTAAGTGGTGGTGATTTGTAACTAATACATAGACTACTAATATAATGTCTGTCTCTCACTCAAGATACACACAGTCAATCAGCAAGTTCTTCAGGCTAGCTCCCTCCCTAAAAACTCACCATCCCAAGTCACTATTATTTCTTAGCTGGATTCCTTTATTTCACTCTGTGACATTCTATGCTCTGATCCTTAATTAGAGCCATTTATATATAGTTATTAGTAAATAGATAGTATATTCTTATCAGTTTTCTATTGCTGCTACAACAAATTACCACAAACTTTGTGACTTAAAAAAACATTATCTTATAGTTTTGGAGGTCAAAATTCTGAAAATACATTTCACTGGATTGAAGTCAAGGTGTTAACCAGGCTGCTTCATCCTGGAAACTCTGAGGGAAAAACCCATCTCCGTCCTTTCTTCGGCTTCTAGATGCTGTCTATATTTATTGGTTTCTGGGTCCTTCTCCATATTCAAAGCACGTACTCCAATATCCATTTCTATTATTACATTATCTTCTTTAACTCCTCCTGTACCCCTCTTTTAAGGACCATTATGATTACACCCTGCCTATGTAGCTAATCCAGGATAATCACATCTCAAAATCCTTAATTTAATCACATATTCAAAGTCTCTTTTGTGATGTTAGATAGCACAGTTGCATGTTTGGGGATGAGGATGTGGATATATTTGGGGGTTATTCAGCCTAACACAGTATTTAGTGCAGAACACTTTGGCTTTAAGGACATCAGAATAAAAGCCATACTCCTTTCCATGGCTCAGATCCCATACTATCTGGCTGCTGCCCATCTCTCTGATTCATACCAGCACTCTCTCTGCCACTTTCTCTCCTCAACTCCACCTTACTTCCTCTGCTCAGTGATAGTTACTCTCTTGCTGTGCCTGAAATACATCAAGACTAATGAGGTCTCAGGGCCTTCAGATTTGCTATTATTTGCGTCCCGACTTTCTCACCGGCCTCACTTCATTTAGATGTTTAATCAAATTTGATTTTTCATAGATGCATTTTCTGATCACCTTATAAAAAATAATATCCTTTACTCATCCAGTCTCTATTCCTTAACCCAACTGCATTTTTTTCTGAAAAACACTACTTATTACCTGTCACCATGTATTCATTTGTTCACAGTCTAGCTCTAACACTAGAATGGAAACCCCACAAAGCCAGGTAATTTGCTTTTAGATAACTCTGTCCTCAACACTTTTACAATGGCCTGGCATACTGTAGATAATTACTAGACAGATTTTGAAAGAAAAGAATACATGAAATTTCTTCTGAACCCCAAATCAGTGAACTAACATAAAAGTGTATGTAAAACAGTTTGTGACAAGTCATTTAAATCAGAAAAATAGTTAATAAGCAAATAGATTTATTTTTACATAGAAACATTGCTAAGAGTACACAGCATAAAATTTCACCAAGATAATATTTGGAATGTCTAAATGGTATTAATATGTGCAAAATTGCTGCACTTTTGTGGCACCTTACTTTGAGTCAATGCAAGTGGAATGCCCCAAAGTGAAGCATAATTAGATTGCTACCTATATACCACTGAACTGCTTACTCATGTCAATAAATTCATAATTCCTTTCACCGAGCTCTTTAGATGTTTTCTGAAGTCCAAGTTCACAGGATACCTAACAGGGCAATTCTCCAAAGCCTGAAGATACCAAAGTAACTTATTAGCAATTATTCTGTAGCAGAGTTCCAATGAGATGCAGATAAATATGCAGGATTTTGCCCTTTGTTACAGGTATGTTTAGGTAAATGGGAGGGTATTTAGAAAAAAATTAAGTTGATTAGGGATTGTATTAAAATCCTAAAAGTAGCTTAGACTCAATAAATATATGGCTTACAACTATTGAGGGATGAAATTACTTTTCACAAATTTTAGGGGAAAGTGTGATTTTAAAAGAGGCTAATGTGCCACATTAGATTACATGTAGAATAGCATGGTGAAATCCATTGCTTAAATTTAGTTGTACATAAAGAAAAGCTATTCTAAAATGAGAAGCATAATGTTATATTTTGAAAGAATTTCCTAAGGGGACTGTTGAAAATGCCATTGCTTCATTATTGAAAATGGCTTGTATAATGGAGTATTGTGGAGAGAAATCTTGCCCTCTTGGGATAATGCATAGGATTACTCATTTCAAACTAAATGCATGTTTATCTCTGAATGCACATTGAAAATCCAGAGAAATTACTTCATTAATATAGGTCTTTGAAAGATAGATGTCTCTCTTAAAATAATGAATATAATGTGAATTTTATAACATCTATATAAATTTGTCTGAGATCTCCTGCAGTATTTTGTTATGCCTATTGCCAATCAGAGATTATAATTTTCTGAGGACAGAAGACAAGCTATAGTTCTTTAGTATTTCACTATTTTACTGGTAGTTGACCATACGTCCCAACTATTCAATACATATAATGTTGCCATACTTATCATCAAAAATATAATTTTGTGATAATTTTATGAGATATGAATCATTTATCATTTTTCTGAAACAGAACAATTTTGTTGCACTATAAATGCCCATTCACATTTAATCAACAATATTTAAAATTTTCTCAAGATTTAGTTGATGTTTGCATGCAAAATTTTAGGAAAACTAGTACTGCTCTCAAAATAAAGCTTTTTAGTGAATGTAAGAAAACAAAATAAGGGAGAGGCACTGTTACTAATTTTGTATCTGAGAGATACAAAATAGACTTTTGTATCTGGGAGAAAAATTCATGACAAGAAAATTTGACCTTGTTTTCTGAGAGCTTATTTTTTTTTTTTTTCCCCACTCTGGGTTATTTCAATAACTTCTTTGGAGGAGTTATGGCTAATCATGTGTGCTTCCTATCTAGATCTGCTATCCCTTTGCAATTAAATATGTATTTTTATTATCTTCCAATCTGTCTCATCAAAATGAGCTGTCTCTTGGGCATAATTGGTGGTTGGCTATTCTGATAAGCTCATTAATCTTACAATGTTATTGACCAAAATGCTAATTGTTATCCTTTGGAAGAATAAAGAATATCTACACTTCAGTAAGAGCCTTACAGAGCTGCTTCAATCCATACATATGAATGTTTGAAACGTGATGGCAGAAGAATGTGATTTTGAGATGGAGGTGGCTTTGAGGCATCCATCAAATCACAATGTGAAAGTGTGTTTCCCCTTAAGCTAGCATAGCTTGGGTATCTTTCAGTGTCACCAAAGGGATGGCATTCAAAAGGGTTAACTGAAAAATGTTTTGTGAAGGGACTCTGTTTAGTGTGGCCTCAGTAAGTAAACTAAAAAAAGTAGTGAGAGAAGCCAAGACCTGAAAGTGTAGAAAAAATATTACCACTCCTAGACCTAAAGAGGTAAGGAAAGGGGCAGGGGCAACATGCCTAGAATTTAAAAATAACTATGGAAAATGTATTCAGGATATCACAAAGTGAATAGGCAAGATAACTTGTAAAATAAGAGCAAACGTTGGAAACTTTTTTTATTTTTGCAAATCACCAGATATAAATCTAGTAAATATCCTTTGAGATAACCTTCAAAGTGAAATTCAAACTTTAAAGACCTAAGTGATCAAAACACAATTCTGAAATCTTTTATGGTCATCTACCTCTAAGTGAGAAAAGCATGATAAATTTGGAAACTACAGTTTCTATTAACTATTTTAATATGTAAGCCAATTATTAGGATAATGTCAGAATATAATTTAAAAATTCGGAGCAGTCTCGTGAGTTGATGGAAAGATCTAGTAAGAATGAATGGAATATTTCATTGTCTTTTTAATATTTCAGCAAAAATTCCTGAAATGTTACTCTTTATATACTCATCAAGAGGCACATTCTATATACATATATATATATATAGATCATTACAAAATAGCTAACCTAGCATAACTTCATTGGAAAGAAAAATTATTAGTAAATTTATAGATCACATGTCTGTGTCTTTTTTACTTTATGCAGTAAAGTATGGTTAAAATACATGATTCCAGCTTAGAATTCTTGAGGTGGGCTCTGTGCCTCAGTCTACCACATCACTAAAAATCACAAGACAGCTGGCCCTGGCCAAATATTATCAATACTGCTTAGAATGTCAGTTTGTTTCTCTCTAATAGAAGTGAACTGCACAGTGAACCTTTACTTTTTAATCTAGATGACAGTCAAAGGTTTTGAGATCTGTGAACCTTTGGCAAGATTTATAATGTTAAGTTGTCATCTAAAACAATTGGTATGGCTTTGGTTCAAAATTAGTCAGTAAGAGTATTTTTTATCTGGCTGAAGTACCCCCAGAATGTTCTCCCTGTCAGCATAGAATGTAAATAGAACTCTAACAAACAGCATATTTCACAACCATATTATTGCTAATAAATTACTTGTAACTACTACTTGGGGAATGCCTATGTATATGTATCCATCTATCTATCCATAAGCATGCTATCTTAGTTACACTTACCAAGTTGACAGTCCATTATTTTAGTTAATATAACTGCATTATATAGGTCTTAACTATATTCTCCAAGCCTCTTTTTACTGAAAGATGATATAGACTAAAAATATATTATTGGATTAAACAGATGATTTAAGATCACAGAGATTTGAGCATCCTCAATTTAAGCAGTGCTACTGAACCAAATGTTTTCCTCTTTCAGAGCGTTATTCATTAAATCAAAGGCATTGCTAGAGTCTTCCCAGGAGATCCAGTGGTTAAGACTCTCTGCTTCCAGTGTAGGACATTGCAGGTTTTATCCCTGGTGGGGGAACTAGGATCCCACATACCTCACCAAAGGAGGGGGTTACAAAAAAATTGCTTCCTCATAATTACTCTTACAGCTCTTAAAATGTATTGTCTTGGCAGTTGAATATGCTATATACACTTTATGCAAAGCTTAAAACATATACCTTGCATTGCTACATGATCATGCCTGATTGGCTCCTTGAAGGAAGCTATAAATACATACTGATGATTACAAACTGCTCTTCAAATACTGTGACATCAAGTTGAAGAAAGTCACAACTATAAACTAGGAGACATGTGAGGATCTTCCTCAGCTGCAGGGTCTTAATTTGCAATTAGATTTTTCTGCTTGTGATAAAGTAAAGATTCAGTGATTTAAAAGAAAAAAAAAAAAACCTGTGTGTTTCAGAGGGTGAAAGAATGATATTCTAATTAATTTTAGAAAGATAACTAGAAATGGCAAATATGAAATATATTTTTCTTACATAAAAAACTAGTTATGAAGTTGGTATCCAGGTTCATGATCATGGGTGAAGGTCAATGTAACACTGTCAATGTATTTATATTCATATAAATTATTGTTGGTTAATGGTCATCACTGCTATTTTAGGAGCTAATGCTGTTTGAATGTACCTGGCTGGCTGCCAATCCCAGAGCCCTTTGAATCTCTAGGACGGTCAGGTCAACACTATTAATAAAACTCAAGGTTGTTTTCATTTGTTTGTTTAATTTAAATGGTTACTATAGATACACAGGTTGTGTCTATAAACATATAGAGCATTTACTTTTTGTTAACCTATTCTCTCTAATTGCTGCATGACAAAATAAGCAATTTCTATGTGTGTTTTACAAACTCTTCTAAGACTTGAAATTGCTAGTTTTTTGGGGTTTTTTTGTTTTTTTTTCTTTTAGGCTGCTTAACGCTTCTTCACTGTAGCTCACTGTGGTTCACCTTTCTTTCTTACTACTCTTTCTTTGTTTATTTACTAGCTCACAGTGCCTTTTGCACCTAGCTACAGCACCAGCAGACTAAAAATGTGCTTAGGCTTATGATGTTACTGCCTCATCAACTATTATTAAGTCTAAATAATAAAGGAAACTGATAAAATGACCCAAATTACATTAACAAGGTCATTTACTGTATTTTTGGAGAACATGGATGGTGTGACTATTATCATTATTTGGAATTGATATTAAAATGGTGTCACATTATCTTTGCTATTTTCCTGAAACACATGCTGGATTTTTCTTTTTTTTCTTTCTTTCTTTCCATGAAGATGCATTGCAGAGCCATAGTATTCAAGTACCTAACAAAATGTGCCAAATGCATGGAGAGAAGCCAAGCCATTCCATTCTCTCTGGTTATCTCAAAGACATATATAAATTAACCTTTGATCATTTTGGCTGGGAAGATCAATGCTGATTGTGAAAATGGCCACAACTCAGTTTCTCTATACAGAAACTGTCCGAGTGTTTAAACGCATGAATCAAAACTCTGACACAGTCAGATTCAACTTGAGTAGCAGCACTTAGTGAGGTTAGGGATTGAAAGACAGGCTGGATTTGAGGTAAGCTGGCAATTTATTTCTGTTTATGATTTACCACCTTAAGCCAACACTTTTTTTTTTTTTTTGAGCCATCTGCTTCCTTCATATCATTAGAGAACAAGGCACAGGCCATATTTCCCATACTTATTCAACAGCAGACTTGGTGGTGACTGCATGGATGCTGTCCTTACGAATTCAATAACTTGTTTCAGCTAGGAAAGTGTGCTGAATGAAAGTTGGAAAGGATGTTCTTTAGTAACCAATAACATGAAGTTTTCTGAAGTAGATCCAGTGATTTCACAATTAGTACTTACTGGACATTTTAATTTCATTTGCATATGCACATATGTTCATTCTTAATTTAGCTAGCTGTATGAAAAAACCCTATATATTTACTGTCCAAATTGATTACATAATTTATGAGTTGTTAAAATTCCTGGCTCTTTTTCTTTATTAAAAAAACATTCTTTCCAATCATACTTAACAGGAAAACTACTCCAATGTGATTTATATTATGAGTTTCCATTTTGAAAAGCAAAGATATAGTTTTAACAGAACTATTAAGTAAGATCAAGATGAAAAGAATTACTGCATTTCCAAACATTAACATATTCAATGTTCCTCTTTCTTGACAAGAATAGCAGTGCAGATGTTAATTATGATATATAGAATGACTCATCTAGACACCTAAAACCTTGATCTTCATGCCCTCTGATTCTCTGTTGGGTATGATGAATACTTTGTACAGGAAAATTAGGAAGTGGTTTTCTAACTGTCATTTTAAATGAGAGTCTTCACAACCTTCCATTCAATGTCTTTCCAAACCATTTGACTTTATTTCAAAAATTAACTTTAGGAAAGTAACTATTATAAAAAATTATTTGAGAGGGAGTGATCAGTGCAAAGAAATAGAGGAAAGCAATAGAATGGGAAAGACTAGAGATCTCTTCAAGAAAATTTGAGATACCAAGGGAACATTTCATGCAAAGATGGTCACAGTAAAGGACAGAAATTGTATGGACCTAACAGAAGCAGAAGAGATTAAGAACAGGTGGAAAGAATACACAGAACTATACAAAAAAGATCTTCATGACCCAAATAACCATGATGGTGTGATCACTCATCTAGAGACAGACATCCTAAAATGTGAAGTTAAGTGAGCCATAGGAAACATCACTACGAACAAAGCTAGTAGAGCTGATGGAATTCCAGTTGAGCCATTTCAAATCTGAAAAGATGATGATGTGAAAGTGCTGCACTCAATATACTAGCAAATTTGTAAAACTCAGCAATGGCCACAGAATTGGAAAAGGTCGGTTTTCATTCCAAACTCAAAGAAGGGCAATGCCAAAGAATGTTCAAACTACAGAACAATTGCACTCATCTCACATGCTAGCAAAGTGATGCTCAACATTCTCCAAGACAGACTTCAACAGTTTGTGAACCATGAACTTCAAGCTGGCTTTAGAAAAGGCAGAGAAACCAGAGATCAAATGCCCAACATCCGTTGGATCATCAAAAAAGCAAGAGACTTCCAGAAAAACATCTATGTCTGCTTTACTGACTATGCCAAAGCCTTTGACTGTGTGGATCACAACAAACCGTGGAAAATTCTTCAAGGGATGGGACTACCAGACCACCTCACCTGCCTCTTGAGAAACCTGTATGCAGGTCAAGAAGCAATAGTTAGAACTGGACATGGAACAACAGACTAGTCCCAAGTCAGGAAAGGAGTATATCAAGACTGTATATTGTCACCCTGCTTATTTAACTTATATGCAGAGTACATCATATAAAATGCTGGGCTGGATGAAACAAACTGGAATCAAGATTGCCAGGAGGAAGTATCAATAACCTCAGATAAGTCAGTGACATCACCCTTATGGCAGAAAGTTAAGAAGAACTAAAGAGCCTCTTGATGAAAGTGAAAGAGGAGAATGAAAAAGTTGGCTTAAAACTCAACTTTCAGAAAAGTAAGATCACGGCATCCAGGCCCATCACTTTATGGCAAATAGATGAGGAAATAGGTGACAGATTTTGTTTTGGGGGGCTCCAAAATCACTGCAGATGGGGACTGTAGTCATGAAATTAAAAGATGCTTGCTTCTTGGAAGAAAAGCTATGATCAACCCAGACAGCAAATTAAAAAGCAGAGACATTACTTTGCCAACAAAGATCCATCTAGTCAAAGCTATGGTTTTTCCAGTAGTCATGTATAGATGTGAGAGTTGGATCATAAAGAAAGCTGAACATTGAAGAAATGATGCTTTTGAACTGTAGTGTTGGAAAAGACTCTTGAGATTCCTTTGGACTGCAAGGAAATCCAACCAGTCAATCCTAAAGGAAATCAGTCCTAAGTGTTCATTGGAAGGACTGATGCTGAAGCTGAAATTCCAATTCTTTGACCACCTGATGCAAAGAACTGACTCATTGGAAAAGACGCTGATGCTGGGAAAGATTGAAGGCAGGAGGAGAAGGGGATAACAGAGGATGAGATTGTTGGATGGCATCACTGACTCGATGGACATGAGTTTGAGCAAGCTCCAGGAATTGGTGATGGACAGGGAAGCCTGGCGTGCTGCAGTCCATGGGGTTTCAAAGTGTCAGGCATGACTGAGTGACTGAACTGAACTGAACTGTACTTTAATGAGTTACTTATTCTTGCACTTGGTGGATTAATTTATTAAGAAACAATTCCTCAACAGTGAGTCATTTAGAGGCATTAGCAGAAAACTGAACTGTGTATATGTGTAGAGAAATATTCCAAATCATAATGATATGCAAATGATAAAATTTTAAAAAGCCACTGAATCATTGTGCTTGGTTTTGTTTTAAGGAATTGAAGAGTTTTGTTTCTTGACTTTTCTCGTAACTGGAATTATTGATTCTATAGCACAGATTTTAAAAGAAGTGTAAATAAAATATGATTTTTATTTTAAGTGTTTTTATTTGCTCTGTTTGGCTTTAGAACTTATATTTTTGGAAACCATTGTGGCATAGCATCTTAAGTAGATTTTAAAGTGAGTGTTTAAGGCAAAATTCAGATATAACCAGAGCTACTCTTGACATTCACTCAGCATGTCAAGCTGCTCAATTATAAGATACACGAAGGAATGGCAGAGAGGCAATCATGTCACCCACAGGGATTTACTCTGGGGCTTCTTCTCACTCTGCCAGGAGGAATGACTAGCAGAATCACCGGGACTGTTTCAACCCTCTTTCTCTCCTCTCTGTTTCACTATCTTTGTCTAGCTAATGTGTGAAGCTGTATCATTTGCAAGCACATACATATATATGATGGGACTTTGCTCTTTAAAACAGTGATTACTTTTTGGGTGCAGCTCTGCCCTAGCTCCTACTGCCTTTCTTTTTATTTTTCCTAAAGAAGGACTTGAAAGGAGGAAGAAAGGAGATACCTGAGGAGTTCAATTCACTTCAGTCACTCAGTCATGTCTGACACTTTGTGACCCCATGAACCACAGAACGCCAGGCCTCCCTATCCATCACCAACTCCCAGAGTTTACCCAAACTCAAGTCCATTGAGTCGGTGATGCCATCCAACCATCTCATCCTCTGTCGTCCCCTTCTCCTCCTGCCCTCAATCTTTCCCAGCATCAGGGTCTTTTCAAATGAGTCAGCTCTTCGCATCACGTGGCCAAAGTATTGGAGTTTTAGCTTCAACAATTTGAGCAGACTACTGTACTTTAGAGCAGAGACCTATGACAGACCACATGAAACGTGCGAGGCAGGCCTTTCCTTTGGCCATCTGAGAGAACAGCGCTCGGGCTGACATGTACTGTCTCCTTCCACTATCCTGTCATGTTCTCCTTTTCACAGGATGGTAAAAAGTGAATATACAACTGAGTGTTGTTAAGACTAGCTGTTTCAGAAACGTCCGAGAGAGACAGTAGACAGCACTTCCCTCATTCCCATGATTTTCAGTGTATAAGATGGGCTCAGAGAGGCAAGCTGACTTGCCAGTACTCACTCAGCTCCCTTGTATTGGGGCAGGGTTTAGTGTTTCCAATTCCAAAATTGTGTTGCATGCTGCTGTTTCTCTCTTGCTGACAGAGGACATTAATTAATGATGGTAACGATTAGTTAACGATGGTAATTAAAGCAAACATGACCAGAGTGAAATCAAACTTTTGTACCCATTAGCATATTCTAAAGTGCAGGTGTAGTCACTGGAAATTCTGTGTAATGAAAACATTTGAAAAGGTAGAGTAATAGACTGGACAAGGATGGCAGGGAAAGAACTAATTGCAAGGTGAAGTGTTCTAGAATGTTTACTTCCTAATCAAATAGAACAAAGTAACTTTATAAGCACAGACATATGATGACTGTAAAATGAAATTTATGCAGAATACTGAGATTAAAATCACCAAGTGACTGGAAATGGTAGGTTTAGCGCTGTAGAGTTCTCCCTGTCATCAGTGTTTCTGGGTTGGATATCATAACCTGGGAAATTTCTTTATGGTGAAAATAAGTAAATTTTAACACACATACAAATTTAGAGCTTCTGTTATCGCTCACTCTCATTCTGGGAAATAAGATATCAATATCTCCACTTTGACTAAGTTACCAATTTATGCCTTTAGTATAGTTCACAAAATATCATCTATCTGTATGATATAAACAGTATTTTTCACTAGATATTTACTATATTGCTCACATTTTGGACAACAAGACAGGTAAGTTTGCAACAAGACAGGTAAGTTTGGACAAGACAAGTTGTAAGTTTGCAACAAGACAGGTAAGTTTGGACAACAAGACAGGTAAGTCTGTAGTGCAAACTTCATTTGTATTTTTATAATATGGTCCCTAGCTACTTTCAGTTTTGTATAAGAAATATGTGTCATTCTATTCCAAGGTTGAATTTTGTGGACTTTGTTGAGAATCATTATTCAGAAAGATAGGCTATAAATACTAGGAGGATAAACCTGATCTTCAGGTTCCTGACAGATTGCTTCCCTCTTTCATGGGTTAAGGTTTAAATGAACTTATGACATCTACAGGACTCGTGAGAGTTCTTTTTAGCCAATGTGATGGAAAAACAGTTTCCAGAAGCCAAAAATGTTAAGGACAGAGATAACATTTGTGTTGAGTTGAACTATGTCAGCTTATTCCACAATCAGAGCTGGTAAAGTTAAATTTCTGATTTTTCTTTTATTGAATAAGTCACCATTTAGAGAAACATAAACATATCTTCTATTTTCTTACTCTAATTTTCTTAGAAAAATGGCACTTAAGAGTGATCACTGTGTAGAAATACTGCATGTATTTTCTGTAGGGTCACTGTTCTTGTTACATACACTTAATCCAGGAATACATCAGTGGGAGGTCACTCTTACTTTATTCAGAGATGTTAAAATTAATGCTTTTGGTTACTATTAATGAATACAAGTATTTTCAAAAGATACTGAGAGAAAAGTCACAGAATTAGATTAACTATGTGATCTTGTGTCCATGGAGTTGGAATGAATTAGAAAGAAATAGTTTTAAAGCAGAGGTTTGTTATAACTGTAATGAAGTAAAACTGACAGATTATTCCCACTTCTTATTTAGAAATCTGACAGGAACTGTGGCTTATTTGTGTCCTTGTAATATGTCTCAGATACCTTATTCCTCTCATTACTCTATCAAATCTCCATTCAGTTTCTGGTTGTTTCACATTCAGGAAACTCTAACAGCCTTGTTTCTATCAGCCTCAATCTTTGTACATTTTTGGGCTACTCTGCTCTAAATACCATGACAACAAAATTATATTCCTCCAGCATTACTTTGATTACATCTTCATAGGGTTTAAATCAGGGCATGGATGTTTACAAGTTAAACACATAATTATCCATTCTTTTCCACTTCCATGTATGTAACCCCATGGGTGTTCTCTTTGCTTTCTATTCTCTGGTCTCTCATCTTTCCCAATTATAAATCTTTTGAGACTAACACCCATGTCCTCTACATTATGCTATAAATACTGATTGATACCAGGGCAGTTCCATGCACTTGAATTCATAATGATTATACTCCTATGGGTGAAATTAATGACATCGCATCATGAAATTTTATTCAATTTTTATACTTTATAGATAAAAATTAATATATTGAATTTAAATAAAAATAAGCTATTAAAATTATGAAACAAATGCCTCACTTCCCACAGCCAACCTAAGCACATTGCCTTAGTTTAAAACATCACTTGGACAACTACAGTGCCTCTAGACTGGACTTTTTGTTTTCACGAAGATTCTTTTCTTCATTTTTTAGTTACCTTTCAAATGATAAAGATACCATTGCATACAAAGCTAGAGAAATGAGCTTAAATACCACCTTAGTGAACTCTGAAACAGTCACACCAAGTCACCGTTTTAAGAATGGAATGTCTGCTTATTTGCTTTGAATGCTAAGAAAAAACCTCCATGACAATCCTGAAATCAGATTGAGAGGCTCCACTTCTGATAACAGGGGTGCTTCTGGTGTTTGGGCCGACTAAAATCCCTCACCCTGTACAAGAAAGCCTTGACATTTCATTTTACAGCTGGCAGAATGGAAAATGACAAGTAATAAATGTGCTTCTATTTACTTTAGTTTGGGGAAGATTGTCTCTGAGTAGGATTATGTGTGACCACATGGTACACGACTTTGAGAAGCAAAGGAAATTAATTTGCCTTGAAATATGTCCTTCACAGTCTTCCCTTTTTCCTCAATGTAACCTGTCAGTCACTCCTTTGAAAATACTGACCTGGAAATAACCAAAACAATGAAGCATATAAATATGTGAAACATAGTTTAACGAAAGGCAACTTTGTGGAGAAAGAGCTCTAAACTCACTTCTGAGCATCAGGGTTCAAATACCTTTGTCATCAAGGACAGTAGACATTGGGGTCTTATCTAACATCTCTGTACAGTAAATTCATCTATAAAGTTATAGATAACAATACCTGATTCATTATGATTTTATTGTGAGCATCAAAATCAATTAGATATATTGACTAGGTGACAACTCTGCCAAATGACTATAAAAATGAAGTGAAAGATATATAGCTAATGTAACCAAATTCTTGTATTTTATTTTCCTAAGCTGTGAAACTTATAATAAACTTACTTTTGTTTATTCCTGTGTCTTTCATCTCTCTAAAACTATTGGTATTTTTCTGCAATTCTCAGAACTGATTTGGCATCATCTAACAAGTAACTAAAAACTTATTAATTAGATGTCGGATGATGCCAAATTAAAGATCAATGTTGAAAATGTAAATAAAATATCACTGACCCTTCAAAGAGCCCATTAGATATAAAAAATGCATGTAGGATACTTTATAATTAGTTGTTACATGAAATTCATCAATAGGTGTTTAACCTCCTTAGGTTTACTCTCATCAAAGCCAAACATATTTTATCTTTCCAAAACATTTTTAAGCACTGAGCAAAATGCTTTACCAAACTACTAACATTTATTATTTTATCCTATGGTTTTGTAATTACAGAAATGAAACAAAGGATATTTTTTAGAAGTAAGTACTATCAGCTCAGTTCTCTGTGACTCAGTGGGTTAATGCCATTTAAACCCACAAGCACCTTGACAGGATCAGAATAAAAATATTATGAAAGTAAGAAATACCTTAGAAGTATGACACTACCATTTGTAATAAGCAAAACAATTGCAAATATAAAACACTAATATTTCATTTTCAATTATTTTGTTTTCATACAAAATACAGAACATTGACAATATGGGGTTATACTCAAACTTCCATGGGTCTCAGAACCCTCCTGGGCTGCCCTCCATTCCCACTGAGCATCCAGATAACCTGTGTGAGAGTGAACATGTCTGCATGTCTTCAGAGCAGCAGAGTGGTTTATTTTCTTTCCAATTGATCCACGTTAACTGAGAATGGGTTTTCCGCTTGGATTGAGGACAGTCACCAAGTGTGACGAGCATGACTGACAGCAGCCGCACGAGTAAGCTCTTCAGTGTTTCAATATGATTTCCACAGTCAAGATGTGCTTTTTCTCCCTTAGACAAAGATATTGAATTGAGCTTCAAAGGAATAGCAAAGCATATTTTCTTGGAGACTGGCCCTAAAAGTTGAATGTTCTTTTTTAGAAACAGAACATAAAGAAGCCATCTTTAAACTTCACTTTGAAAGACGGGTTAATATTTTAATTTGTCAGCTTTTAGTTAATCATTCAAAGACGTCATTTTCTAGTAACACTTCCTTTACCTATCATCTTTAGTCATTTTCAAGAAAATAAGTTTAAACATAGTTCTTTTTTAGAGAGAATTCAATAGTTTTTCTTTATGTTCACTCTTAGGATTAGGAACCTGTAAAGTGATAATTGAAGTAGAGAACAGATAGTAACTCACATCATACAGTATATATTATTTAACCACGATAGGTTTTCTACCAACTAAATCTTCATAATTTCAGGGCTTTTATATTTTCATCTTAGTGTCAAAGCTCTCAGAGTTACCTATATGACTATGTAACAGATTCTGAATGCTTAGCAATTATTCTGACTCATCCTGCAATGTGGAAAAGCTATGTTAAACAACTTGGAAAAAGAGAAAAAAAGTTATCATCTACGGCTTTTGAGAGTGTGAAGATTCAATTCACATATATAATTTCAAGTGATTATCCCACTTCTGCTCATCACCTCCATCTCCCAGCTCTGTGACCCAAAGGAAGCTATGCTCAATGTTTTTCCAATGCCTTTTTCCTTGAGAGAGTGTAATACACTAAGGAGAAAGTCTCCAGCTGGTGAAGGACACCATGATTCATGATGCTCTCCAATGTCTTTCCCTGTGGCTAACACATGGAATGAGTTTTTAATAAAATGTCCAGGAATGCTTTTTATCCTTCTTCAACCAGAGGAAACATTGCTCTTTGTTGCTTGTTTCTTAAGAGGCAGTGTGTGCCTGCTTGTGCACATGTGTGTTGTGTAGGTTGTGTGTGAACATCTGTGTACATAGGAAGACAGAATGGAGGGTATAAAAACAAAGATCTTCCTGAAATGATAGAGACAATACCATAAACATGAATTTTCTTTTCTCAGCTGAGCCACGACCTACTGAAGCAAAACTGTTATTTCTTATTATATGAAATTACTGATTTCTAGGAGAAAAAATACATAACAACAACAACTGCATTGAAAAACATCTGGTAGTGGTTCTGAATATAAACGTTTTATTAAACACTTAAACTGCATATTTTCAGTGCTAATTAAATGAACTTAACCCAATTAGAGGATTAAAAACACTTTGTAAGCGCTCCATGGCAGGACTGCCTGAGAATCATCACAGTCGCTCACTTCTTCCCCTTACATGCCACTTGCACATGGCATGGATCATGGAAGTCTGTTTAGTGCTTACTTTGATAGATGCTTCCTGTTTTTCTTTGCTCTTTAAAATCCTCTTGTCCAATGGCTTGGCATTTGTGGCTTATTTGGGATGCTTGCTAATTCACCACGTAATTGCTCAGAGAGACCATTTTCAGAACTGAAAAATAGGATCAGGGAGATCTTCTGCTTCCTGCTGATACAGGGACATATTTAGAAACAGTTGTCTACACAAGTGTCTGCCTCAGCATGTCCTGCAGCAAAATTATGCACCAGAAGCACTTGTCCGTGCTGCATATTTACCATGTTTCAGACACTCGTCCTTTCTGCCAGCACCTCCTGTGCTTTCACTGTGGCCCACTGGACAGGTTTGTTGCCTGTGCTCGGCTTGTTTTTCCACCCTACTCCCTGCTAAGGCAACAGGAGGGAAATGTGATAGGTACAACTGTACCTCAAAAGGAAAAATCAAAGACAAAATTAATTCCAGAAAGTATTCATTAGGACTCTTCTGGTGTAGCTGAGGTAGAGTATAAACCTTAAAAATTTTCAAGCCTTATTTCTCACTTGAGAAAAAGTCCTCTACATATTCATACAATTCTGCATGAAACAAATGCCTGCAGTATGCTATGCATTCAAGAACAAATGGCCTCTACTCATCACATCCAGCCTTAGCGTAAGATAGCTTCTGAACTGATTACTGTATTTTAAGCAAAGAGGATACTACTTAGGAAAGAAAAAAAAAAAAAAGTTAGGCTCACACCTGAATGTTTGGTAGTTTGCTGGGAATAAATATGTTATGGGATATTTTACAATAATATCTCACAAAGTACATTTCTCTCTTTTAAAACAAGAAAAATGTAGTTAGAAGGACCCTGACTAGAAATTGGTGGAATGAAGTCCAAGAAAATTATGGACACAAACTTCAGAGGATTCTCAGAACAGAAAGCTGTGTGTGTGCATGTGTCCGTTGTGTGTGTTTTCTGGAACATACTCAGTTACTTAAAACAAACATTAATGCTGCATGCAAAATATAGGGTAAACAAGTCTTCATGATTTACAGACTTGGGAGGCTTTGCAAATTAGAGACATCTGATTGTCACTGGAAAAATGTTTAGCCTAAGCAAATCCATTCATTCATTAAAAGGATGAAGTTTGGCCAACACACATTAAAATAGTTTTATGGGAGCCCTGTGGTCTCAAACTACATAAGTGCCAGAAGAAAGATACATGGTTACAATAATTCTCTTTATTTGGTTTAATGTTTACTGGAATTTATCATTAAGCATCTCTATGTGAACTAACAAACAATCATATAAATGATCCAAAATTCTCTGAGGATGTGATTTTTAAAAATTACTTTAGGTTATTACTTTAAGTAGCACAAAATGGTATAAAAATTTTTATAATTACTGAAAAAAAAAAAAAAACCTGGTGACCAAGTCAAATGAGTTGGCAGGAGGTTTATGATTAAGCAGAACTTTAGTGACCCCTTAGTTGTTTCAGGCACTGCTAGGTATAGGGACACAGCTAGAAGCAAGACAGTGTTCCCCCAGGAGGATTGTAGTTTAGTGGCAACAAATGAGTAGGTATGCCAGACTTTCTCTATGTGAGAACTTAGCAGGCGAGTTCCTTGGCAAGAAAGCTAAGGGACTTCACCTGAAAAACAATGTATTTATTTAATTTCCATGTTTTGTTTGGGGAGTGGGCTTTTGTATGGTTTAGGGGAAATGGAGAGAAGATGCAGAAAGGAAGATTCTGTATTGCCTCTCTGGCAGTGCAGTGAAATAACCAAATTTAAAGTAATTACAAATGGTGATAAATGCTATAAAGCTAAGGGAGAGTGTGCAGTGTTCAGGGAGAGAGAATAATAGAGAATCAAAGTTGCCAGTAGGTATTTTCTAAAAAGCAAAGAGAAGGCTGCTTTCAGTGGTCCCACTAAGAAGAGAATTCAAAGGACTCTCCACACTTCCTTGGTTCACCCAAAAGAAAAGTGCCTTCCAAATTGCTGAGGCATTCATGAGTGCTGTTACTCTCCACTCTGAAGTGATACCGCTGTGCCCATTCAGGGTAGACAGAGGGAACCAGAAACGAAAGAACGATGCAATGTGAGAGGCAGAGCACTCCATGTTCAAGAGACCCTTAATCAACTCTTGACAAGCCACAGCAGCCTGTCCATGACTGTCTCCATTTTGTCAAAAATGAATATTGTCAAGCCCTGTTATTAATATAATCTTCAGAGTTCTATCATTATTCTTGAATTGATAGAATTCACTAGATGTGTACTGATTTATTATTTTATGTTAATTTATTCACTCAGCAAATACTGATGGTGCAGAACTCAGTGCTGGGTTCTGGGGAATCAAAGGCCTCAGGGGAGCTCACAGTCTCACAGGTGAGGCATACAGGTTGACAGGTAAGGTGACAGATGCTATGACAGAGGCATATTCATGTACTCTAGGAGCACTGAGGTCTGGTCTTTCTCGGAGTGGGTGGTCAGCTCAAGCTTCCCAGGGGAACTGGCTCCTGGGATCAGTTCTATGGGAAGAGCATTTTGGGGAAGAGGAGACAGAGAGCAAGGGGACATGACAGCATGTATTAGAAAATCACAACTCTCAGGAATATTATATATATATATATATATATATATGTAACACATATATATATGACACATATATATGTCATATATATATATACACACACACATATATATATATCACTGTATGTGAAAATATATGTACTTATTAACTCTGCTCTTTTACAGAACTAAACAGGGATGTATTTGTCACCCTTCATGGGGATGACAGGCTCATTTCAATGCAGTTCCAGTTTTACTCTCCTAGCATTTATGGCATTATTTGCTCTCTTACATTGATGCTGACAGATGCTTGGTTTATATTTAACCTAAAGGTGGCATTTACAACCACAAAGACTCTTAATTATGATAGAATTGAAAGCATACAGGATTCTCACTACAAGAAAGACTTTCTTACTAGCACATATTTCCATTTAAAATACCAAATACAAGGCAAACTAACAAAGACAAGCAAAATAAGCATATAGTGTGTATATATTTTCAGGAGTCACAATAGTGTTAATCGTCTCAAAATATTTGTCAAAGGATAAGATGGAAATTTTATTTTTAACCCTGCCCCAGACATTAACTGCAGGAGCCATCAGAAATCTGCAATGTTCTTTGTACACTAATATAGCACTGGGGTAAAAATGATGGACTAGACACCCCCCATGAAGGCTGGACCAGCAGGGGTGACAGGCTCTTCACATCACAGCCACGAGCAGCATGTCCCCTTGCACTGCTCTTTCTCCTCTGTCTTGAAGTAAACAGTGGGATCCCTGAGGGCCAGATACTTCTGCTGAAGGAGAAAAATTACTCTGGATGGAAAATTTTAAATGGAATGACCCAAGAACAAAGATTGTTATTTTGTTTCTGTCTCTTCTGTAGTTATAAAAACTGTGGCTTTTAAAATGAAAAGAAAAAAAACTTAATAAAAGATATTTCCTTCAGAAAGAGATTGCTATTTTGTTGTATCTTTGCCTCTAATGCTTAGAGTATGTATTTTAAATATAATCATCATTTAATAGCAAAGTGATTTAAATTCAATTCTGAAAAAGTGGATAAAACACTATGATGGTTAATTTTATATATCAATTTGGCTGGATTGTGATACCCAGATATTTGGACAAATACCAGCCTAGATGTAACTGTGAAGATATTTTTAAGCAGAGATTTATATGTAAATTAGTAGATTTGAGTAAAGCAGATAATCACCGTAATGTGGGTTGGCCTCATGCAATCAGTTGAAGGCCTTAAGATCTAAATGGTAGATTCCTGCCAAGGAAGAAGGAATTCTGCTTCCAGAACGCACCATCATCTCTAGACACCTGGGTGTCTAGCTTGCCATCCTACCCTGAAGATTTTGGAATTAGCTTCCACAGACACATGAACTAATTCCTTAAAATAAATCTGTCTCTGTCTCTCAATCTTTCTAAATATGTATATAATTTAGTTTCTCTAGGGAATCCTGACTAGTACAAACCCTCATAGCAAGTAAGCCTGCTTTATTAAAAAACAGATGATACTATTCAAACAATTTTTCTTCATGACTTACTTTTGATGTTCACATCGTTGAATGATTATGATAGGGGCACAGTTGCCTATTCTTATAACACGATTTTTTTATTCATGTTTTTTAAAGAACATATAGTGTCACAGCCCTTCATACTTGAACCAGTAATTATACACTCAAGGGTGTCCCAATTATCCTAGAAACACTCCCAAATAACATTTTAATGTTTCATAGCACATTTAAAATAATTTCATGTTATTGAGGTTCTCACACACACATACAGACACAATAAACTTCTAAGATATAGATATTTTTACACCTATACAGTAGGTGATATATAAGGCTGAGTCTTGCCCAAATCTCTCCAATAGAAGTGGCTTTTAAACCCTTGGCTTTTGCATCACATCACAGTCACCTAAGTCAAAAGCTTGTCCTACAGAAATCCTAAATATTTTGCTTCAGGCTGCTCTTACATTGCAACCCAGCAGGACATAAAAAAGGAAACATAAGGTGGACACCTCACTGCTAACTTCAAAGTACTAAATTTCTGGATCTTAATTCCTCTCTTCTTATTTGACATTTGAGAATTTTCTCATCTCTTAGTTATCTCCTCTTAACACAGAGCCTGCTCTGACTTTTTGTAAATGCTTGATCCATTTAATATTTATGTATTTCCTAACTTGTTAGGTAATAATGTTAACAACAAAAATAACTGACACCAGCATAAAACAAATTAAATGATAAAAAAAAAAAACTAACATTCTTTGTGAGTACTTGTGTGCCAGGCACCATGCCAAGTATCTGATATGCATTATCTTCTAAAATTCTTAATAACCTTGCGAGACAAATCTTTTGATTATTTTAGCAAGGAAGAAACAGAAAGTCGGGGACACTAATTTGCACAAAATAGCTGAGCTAATAAGGGGCCAATTCAGGATTTAAATCCAGGGTTGTCTGATTTCAAAACATATTTTTGGCCACAGAGGTAGGCAAGATGAAATACTCCCTTACTGTGAAATGTGGTCTGCCCCAGCAACCTTTCTTCTTAGCAGTTTTAATGATCTTTAATAATAAACAAGAGGAACTTGACTGTTTGTAATTCAGTAAAACATTAGCAAGAAGTACAAGGGACTTCTGCAGAACTTGAAAGCATGGCTTTTGGGTGTCTATGTTGCTGCTGTCAAGTAAGGTTTACTGCATATGAATGGTTCAGCAATGACCTGGCTGTTGGCAGAAACCTGCCAACACTGGAAAATCCTATAAGAATAGATTGCCAAGCTATATCCCCAACATGCCCTTGGCAGTTCTTTCCAAAGTTAGGCAATCATGTGTGGAAATAAGCATGAATGGGAGCATAATACAACATCTTGGAATGTGATTTGGCATGCAATTATTTTGAGGTGAAAAAAATCAGACGCCAAGCAAACTCAGGAAGAACCTTTTATCTACTCCCTATCTGCCTGAAAGTATTTATACAGGGGGCCTGTACCAGTAAGAGAGCTATTACTAGAGATAACTATTTACAGCAGGAAGAATTACGTTCATGGTAATATGAACACTTGCTTGCCAAACATTTGCTATTCTTAAATTTTTGTGAATTGTCTTCCTCCACTTTGAAATCTCAGACCCCTTCCTTCTGCTTAGGTCAGGATGACTACCTGGAAGTCTCAGATTTTCATAAAACTCTCATCTGTATGAAATTTGGTTTTCTCCTATAATGTGTCTTCAGTTCAGTTCAGTCACTCAGTCGTGTCCAACCCTTTGCGACTCCATGAATCGCAACACGCCAGGCCTCCCTGTCCATCAACAACTGCCAGAGTTTACTCAAACTCATGTCCATCGAGTCGGTGATGCCATCCAGCCATCTCATCCTCTGTTGTCCCCTTCTCCTCCTGCCCCCAATCCCTCCCAGCATCAGGGTCTTTTCCAATGAGTCAACTCTTTGCTTGAGGTGGCCAAAGTATTGGAGTTTCAGTTCAGCATCTTCCTTCCAATGAACACCCAGGACTGATCTCTTTAGGATGGACTGGTTGGATCTCCTTGCAGTCCAAGGGAATCTCAAGAGTCTTCTCCATCACCACAGTTCAAAAGCATCAATTCTTCGGCACTCAGCTTTCTTAACAGTCCAACTCTCACATCCATACATGACCACTGGAAAAACCATAGCCTTGACTAGATGGGCCTTTGTTGGCAAAGTAATGTCTCTGCTTTTTAATATACTATCTAGGTTGGTCATAACTTTCCTCCCAAAAAGTGTCTTTAATTTCACGGCTGCAATCACCATCTGCAGTGATTTTGGAGCCCAAGAAAGTAAAGTCTGACACTGTTTCCACTGTCTCCCCATCAATTTGCCATGAAGTGATGGGAACAGTTGCCATGATCTTACTTTTCTGAATGTTCATCTTTAAGCCAACTTTTTCACTCTCTTTCACTTTCATCAAGAGGATTTTTTAGTTCCTATTCACTTTCTGCCATACAGGTGGTGTCTTTTGCATATCTGAGGTTATTGATATTTCTCCTGGCAATCTTGATTCCAGCTTGTGCTTCTTACAGCCCAGCGTTTCTCATGATGTACTCTGCATATAAGTTAAATAAGCAGGGTGCAATATACAGCCTTGATGTGCTCCTCTCCCTATTTGGAACCAGTCTGTTGTTCCATGCCCAGTTCTAACTGTTGCTTCCTGACCTGCATACAGGTTTCTCGAGAGGCAGGTTGGGTGGTCTGGTATGCCCATCTCTTTCAGAATTTTCCACAATTTATTGTGATCCACACAGTCAAAGGCTTTGGCATAGTACATAAAGGAGAAATAGATATTTTTTCTGGAACTCTCTTGCTTTTTTGATGATCTAACAGATGTTGGCAATTTGATCTCTGGTTCCTCTGCCTTTTCTAAAACCAGCTTGAACATCCAAAAGTTCACGGTTCATGTATTGCTGAAGCATGACTTGGAGAATTTTGAGCATTACTTTACTAGCGTGTGAGATGAGTGCAATTGTATGGTAGTTTGAGCATTCCTTGGCATTGCCTTTCTTTGGGGTTAGAATGAAAACTGACCTTTTCCAGTCCTGTGGCCCCTGCTGAGTTTTCCAAATTTGGTGGCATATGGAGTGCAGCACTTTCACAGCATCATCTTTCAGGATTTGAAATAGCTCAACTGGAATTCCATCACCTCCACTAGCTTTGTGCATAGTGATGCTTTCTAAGGCCCACTTGACTTCACATTCCAGGATGTCTGGCTCTAGGTCAGTGATCACACCATCGTGATTATCTGGGGTAGTGAAAATCTTTTTTGGACATTCCTTCTGTGTATTCTTTCTACCTCTTCTTAATATCTTCTGCTTCTGTTAGGTTTGTACAATTTCTGTCCTTTATTGAACCCATCTTTGCATAAAATATTCCCTTGGTATCTCTAATTTTCTTGAAGAGATCTCTAGGGTTTTCCATTCTATTGTTTTCCTCTATTTCTTTGCATTGATCACTGAGGAAGGCTTTCTTATCCCTCCTTGCTATTCTTTGGAACTCTGCATTCAGATGGGAATATCTTTCCTTTTCTCCATTGCTTTTCACTTCTTTTCTTTTCACAGCTATTTGTAAGGCCTCCTCAGACAACCAGTTTGCTTTTTTGCATTTCTTTTCCATGGGGATGGTCTTGATCCCTGTCTCCTGTACAATGTTATGAACCTCTGTCCATAGTTCATCAGGCAGTCTGTCAGATCTAGTCCCTTAAATCTATTTCTCACTTCTACTGTATAACCATAAGGGATTTGATTTAGGTCATACCTGAATGGTCTAGGGATTTTCCCTACTTTCTTCAATTTAAGTCTGAATTTGGAAATAAGGAATTCATGTCTGAGCCACAGTCAGCTCCTGGTCTTGTTTTTGCTGACTGTATAGAGCTTCTCCATCTTTGACTGCAAGGAATATAACCAATCTGATTTTGGTGTTGACCATCTGGTGATGTCCATGTGTAGAATCTTCTCTTTATATCTTTTGTCAATTTAATTATTAGTCCAGCCAAAGAACTTAGAGGGGAAGAGGGAAAAGTTTTGCATGAATATAGGCACATGCTAGAAAGTGAACTTTTCCAATGCAAGCAGATCTGAAAGGTCTGAGTGTAAGTAGGAGTCCACTCCCTACTCAAAGGAGTGAAAGTACTAATTAAGGTCATACTAGCATCATCAATTTAAAGTGTCATTCAAAACAATTCTCTCTCGCTCTCTCTCTCCATATATATATATATATATATTATATATATACATATACAACAATTAATTTCTTCTCTATTTCAGTACCCAACCAAGGGATTCAAATTAACTTGTTTGATTACAAAATATACAGTAATATACCAGTTGAGGACACATGTTTTGATTGCCAACACTGGGCTAAGATTTGGTGTCCTAGTATAAAATTAAAATCTAATAATGTACTTTCACAGCCTTGAGAAATTTCACAGAAAATGCACCTGGAAAAACAGCATATATTAAAAAACTGTGTTTTTCTTAAGAGTAATCTCCTTGTTACAAACCCCAAGGCCAGACCCAGAAGGGAGTATGACTGGGATCATGAAAGCATGGACCTTGGAACACCGGGTGGGTGTTAGGTATGAACACTGCCTAACCACTTGCTGATTGTTCCCAAGACTAGCCCAAAAGGTAATGGCATAGGAGAGTTGGACTATGTCAGTGTCGTGTTTTGGGAAAGATAAGATAAAAAAAGATTGTAGTCTGCAATTAAGAATAAAAGCTGGACTTATAGTTGACTTGGCACCTCAATCCAATAGAGTCTGTAGGACTCCCACTGGCCTACAAAGTCAAATTCCCTGGGGATTCTCAGTCCCTTTGCTGGATCCCCAGGTTGGGGATTCTGTTGTAGGTCCTACAACTTTCTTAACAGTGGGAGAATTTCTTTGGTTCTGCAGTTTGTGGGTTGTCTGTTTGGCGGCTCTATAATGGGATTAAAGGCAAATTTCTCCAACAAGGCTTATGCCAAATGCTGAGCTGTTGACCTAATGGTCCAGTAGTGAGCAACAAGAATAAAGACAGAATACAAAATCTGGTGTAATGGGTCAGGGGATCTGAAGCCTTGTCTAACTCATGAATCTATGAGCCATGCCATGTTGGGCCACCCAAGATGGACGGGTCATGGTGGAGAGTTCTGACAAAATGTGTTATGCTGGAGAAGGGGATGGCAAACCACTCAGTATTCTTGTCTTGAGAACCCCATAAGCAGTATAAAAAGGCAAAAAGGTATGACACTGAAAGATGAACTCTTCAGGTCGGTAGGTGCCCAATATGTCACTGGAGAAGAGTGGAGAAATAACTTAAGAAAGAAGGAAGAGACAGAGCCAAAGCAAAAACAATGACTAGTTGTGGATGTGACTGGTGATAGAAATAAAGTCAAATGTTATAAAGAACAATATTGCATAGGAAACAGGAATGTTAGGCCCATGAATCAAGGTAAAATGGAGTTAGTCAAACAGGAGATGGCAAGAGTAAAACACGATATTTTAGGAATCAGTGAACTAAAATGGACTGGAATGGGTGAATTTAATTCAGATGACCATTATATCTACTACTGTAGGCAAGAATCTCTTAGAAGAAATAGAGTAGCCCTCATAGTCAACAAAAGAGTCCAAAATGCAGCCATTGAGTGTAATCTCAAAAATAACAGAATGATCTCTATTCATTTCCAAGGCAAATGATTCAATATCACAGTAATCCAAGTTTATGTCCCAACCACTAATGCCAAAAGAGCTGAAGTTGAACGGGTCTGTGATGACCTACAAGATCTTCTAGAACTAACACCAAAAAGAAAAGGATGTCTTTTTCATCATAGGGGAATGGAATGCAAAAGTAGGAAGTCAAGAGATACCTGGAGTAACAGGCAAATTTGGCCTTGGAGTACAAAATGAAGCAGGGAAAAGACTAACAAAATTTTGCCAAGAGAACAAACTGATAATAGCAAGTGACACCTTTCAACAACACAAGATATGACTCTACACATGGACATCACCATATGGTCAATGCCGAAATCAGATTGATTGTATTCTTTGCAGCCAGAGATGGAGAAGCTCTGTATAGTCAGCAAAAACAAGACCAGGAGCTGACTATGGCTCAGATCATGAACTTCTCATTGCAAAATTCAGACTTAAGTTGAGGAAAGAAGGGAAAACAACTAGACCATTCACTTATGACCTAAATCAAACCCCTTAGATTTTACAGTGGAAGTGGCAAACAGATTCAAGGGATTAGATCTGATAGACAGAGTGTCTGAAGAACTATGGACAGAAGTTCATGACATTGTATAGGAGGTGGTGATCAAGACCATTCCCAAGGAAAAGAAATGCAAAAAGGCAAAATGGTTGCCTGAGGAGCCTTACAAATCACTGAGAAAAGAAAAGAAAGGAAAGGCAAAGGAGAAAGGGAAAGATACACTCATCTGAATGCAGAGTTCCAAAGAATAGCAAGGAGAGATAGGAAAGACTTCCTCAGTGATCAATGAAAAGAAATAGAGGAAAACAATAGAATGGGAAAGCCTAGAGATCTCTTCAAGAAAAGTTGAGATACCAAGGGAACGTTTCATGAAAAGATTGGCACAATAAAGGACAGAAATGGTACAAACCTAACAGAAGCAGAAGATATTAAGAACAGGTAGTAAGACTACACAGAACTGTACAAAAAAAGGTCTTCAAGACACAGACAAACATGATGGTGTGATCACTCACCTAGAGACAGCCATCCTAAGAGTCTGAAGTCAAGTGGGCCTTAGGAAGCATCACTATGAACAAAGCTAGTGGAGGGGATGGAATTCCAGATGGGTTATTTCAAGTCCTAAATGATGATGCTGTTCAAGTGCTGAACTCAATATGCCAGCAAATTTGGAAAACTCTGCAATGGCCACAAGACTGTCAGTTTTCATTACAATCCCAAAGAAATGAAATGCCAAAGAATGTTCAAACTACCACACAATTGCAATCATCTCACATGCTATCAAAGTAATGCTCAAAATTCTCCAACTGAGGCTTCAACAGTGAGTGAACCAATAAATTCCTGATGTTCCAGCTGGATTTAGAAAAGGCAGAGGAACCAGAGATCAAATTGCCAACATCCCTTGGATCATAGAAAAAGCAAGAGAGTTCCAAAGAAACATTTACTTCTGTTTTATTGACTACACCAAAGCCTTTGAATGTGTGGACCAAAATAACTGCAAAGTTCTTCAAGAGATGGAAATACCAGACTGCCTTTCCTGCTTCATGAGAAATCTGTAGGCAGGTCAAGAAGCAACAGTTAGAAATGGACATGGAACAACGCACTGGTTCCAACTTGGAAAAGGAGTACATCAAGACTCTTGAGAGTCCCTTGGACTGCAAGGGGATCAATCCAGTCATTCCTAAAGGAAATCAGTCCTGAGTATTCATTGCAAGGACTGATGCTGAAACAAGAAGCAATACTTTGGTCACCTGATGGGAAGAACTGATTCACTTGAAAAGACCCTCATGCTGGAAAGATGGAAGGCAGGAGAAGGGGAAAACAGAGGATGAAATGTCTGGATGGCATCTCAAAATCGATGGATATGAGTTTGAGCAAGCTCCAGGAGTTGGTAACTGACAGGAAGGCCTGGCATGCTGCAGTCCATGGGGTCGCAAAGAGTCAGAATCAACCGAGAGACTGAACTGAACTGAATTGAATTGATCACTGAATTAAAATATATAATATAAATTAACAAATATGAAATATAGTAATATAAAATAGTCTATAGTTGTTTTTGAAAAATCCCAAATAAACTTTTATGAGAACTAAATGAAAAAACAGTCTTAATATTCTCGTACTTTCTGAAAGAAGAGAGTAAATGATTTGTTATTTGGGCACAACTTGGCTGAAGTTAAAAGTTCAAATGGATAATTTTCTTAGTTGTAAATGACAAAATGTATGTGGGTAATTTGTAATTCTTAAATATCATCTTTTTTATCTTAATGGAATATGTCAGTATAGATTCTATTTTTAAACTGTTTTGTGAACATCAGCACATAATATTGTCTCTTTTTTTCTCATAAGAATCATTTTCTTTCTAACTGTAAATCCTGCAGATCTCTTAACAACTAAATATAGGCAGCTTGGAGTAAATTATTATTATTATTAATTATATGGAAACTATCTCAAATTAAAAAACAAAATGAAATGGGCAGAAATAATAAGTGATAAAATTCACTTTTGCAGCTATAAAAGATACTGTGTAACAAATAGACGTTTTTCTTCTTTTTTACCTTTGAAAGTATTATTTTCCCTAAAATAACACTTGAAGATATTTGAATGTATGTCAACATTAAATACCAAATAGAGTTGAATAACCCTGTAGATGCAATCATCATATAAATGTAATAACAATAATATAACATTTGATGTCTTTTCCAATAGTTATCTTAAAGACATTTGATTAAAAAAAAATATTGACAATGCCATGAGGTCTAATTAAGTTAATAATGATTATGGCTTTGTTTTCAACTTGTATGTATTTTAAAACTTAAGATTGTTCTGAAAAATATATCCTGATATTTGATTAGGTTTCTCAAGAGAGATCTAAACACTCAAAAAATGTAACTATTCTTGGAAAAACTAGGGAATTCCTTTAGAGGGCACAGTATGTTTGTCTAAGCGTTTTCAATCCTAGAAGGCCCTTGGTAACTGAGATATGAGGCCATCAAATCTGGCTTCGGAATGGTCACATCCCTCTTAAAACCAGTTGGCTTCACAGGTGAATTCTACCAAAAATTTAGAGAAGAGCTAACACCTATCTTACTCAAACTCTTCCAGAAAATTCCAAAGGAAGTTATACTCCCAAACTCATTCTATGAGGCCACCATCACCCTAATACCAAAACCAAAGATGCCACAAACAAAGAAAATTATAGGTCAATATCACTGATGAACATACATGCAAAAATCCTCAACAAAATTATAACAAACAAAATCCAACAACATATTAAAAAAATTGTACATCATAACCAAGTGGGCTTTATTGCAGAGATGCAAGGATTCTTCAATATTCACAAATCAATCAATGTGATACAACAGATTAACAAACCATATGATTATCTCCATAGATGCAGAGAAAATCTTTGACAAAATTCAACACCCATTTATGATTTTAAAAAAAAAAAAAACTCTCCAGAAATCAGGCATAGAAGGAACATACCTCAAGATAATAAAAGCCATATATGATAAACCCATAGCAAACATTATCCTCAATGGCAAAAAATTGAAAGCATTTCCCCTGAAGCCAGCAACAAGACAAGGGTCTCCACTCTCACCACTACTATTCAACATAGTTTTGGAAGTTTTAGCCACAGCAGTCAGAGAAGAAAAATAAATAAAAAGGAATCCAGATTGGAAAAGAAGAAGTAAAACTCTCACTGTTTGCAGATGACATGATCTTCTACATAGAAAACCCTGAAGACACCACCAGAAAATTACCAGAGCTAATCAATGAATATAGTAAAGTTGCAGGATATAAATTGATACTCCAAAATCTCTTGCATTCCTATACACTAACAATGAGAAAACAGAAAGAGAAATTAAGGAAACAACCCAGTTCACCATTGCAATGAAAACAATAAAATACTTAGGAATAAATCTACCTAAAGAAACAAAAGACCTATATATAGAAAACTATAAAACACTGATGAAAGAAATCAAATATGGAACAAATAGATGGAGAAATATACCGTGTTCATGGATCAGAAAAATCAATATAGTGAAAATGAGTATACTACCCAAAGCAATCTATAGATTCAATGCAATGTCTATCAAGCTACCAACGGTAATTTTCAGAGAACTAGAACAAATAATCTCACAATTTGTATGGAAATACAAAAAAACCTCAGATAACCAAAGCAAACTTGAGAAAGAAGAATGGAACTGGAGGAATAAACCTTCCTGACTTCAGACTATACTACAAAGCTACAGTCATCAAGACAGTATGACACTGGCACAAAGACAGAAATATAGATCAATGGAACAAATAGAAAGCCCAGAGATAAATCTATGCACTGATGGACACCTTATCTTTGACAAAGGAGGCAAAAATATGCAATGGAGTTAAGACAGTCTCTTTAACAAGTGGTGCTGGGGAAACTGGTCAACCACTTGTAAAAGAAGGAAACTACACTTTCTAACACCATACACAAAAATAAACTCAAAATGGACTAAATATCTAAATGTAAGACCAGAAACTATAAAACTCCTAGAGGAAAACAGAGGTAAAACACTCTCTTACATAGATCACAGCAAGATCCTCTATGACACACCTCCTAAAGTAATGGAAATAAAAGCAAAAATAAACAAATGGGACCTAATTAAACTTAAAAGCTTTTGCACAACGAAGGAAACTATAAGCAAGGTGAAAAGACAGCCTTCAGAGTGGGAGAAAACAATAGCAAATGAAGCAACTGACAAAGAATTAATCTCAAAATTATACAAACAGCTCATGCAGCTCACTACCAAAAAAGTAAACAACCCAATCAAAAAATGGGCCAAAGAACTAAACAAGCATTTGTCCAAAGAAGACATATGGTTGGCTAAAAAAACACATGAAAAAATGCTCAACATCACTCATTATCAGAGAAATGCAAATCAATACCTCAATGAGGTACCATCTCACGCTGGTCAGAATGGCTGCTATCAAAAGATCTACAAACAATAAGTGTTGGAGAGGGTGCAGAGAAAATAGAACCCTCTTGCAATGTTGGTGGGAATGCAAACTAGTACAGCCACTAAGGAGAACAGAGTGGAGATTCCTTAAAAAAACTGAAAATAGATCTGCCATGTGATCCAGCAATCCCACTGCTGGGCATACACACTGAGGAAACCAGAATTGAAAAAGAATCATGTGCCCCAAAGTTCATTGCAGCAGTGTTTACAATGGCCAGGACATGGAAGCCACCTAGATGCCCATTTGCAGATAAATGGATAAGAAAGCTGTGGTACATATACACAATAGAATATTACTCAGCTATTAAAAAGAACACATTTGAATCAGTTCCAATGAGGTGGATGAAACTGGAGTCTATTATACAGAGTGAAAGAAATATATTATACAGTTAGAAAGAAAAACACCAGTATATTAATGCAGCTATATGGAATTTAGAAAGATGGTAATGATGACACTATATGCAAGACAGCAAAAGAGACACAGATTTAAAAAACAGACTTTAGACTCTGTGTGAGAAGGCGAGGGTGGAATCATTTGGGAGAATAGCATTGAAACATGTATATTACCAAATATGAAATAGATTAGCAGTCCAAGTTTTATGCATGAAGCAGGGCATTCAAAGCTGGTGCACTGGGACAACCTAGAGGGATGGGGTAGGGAAGGAGGTGGGAGGGGTGTTCGGGATGGGGGATGCATATACATCCATGGCTGATTCATGTCAACGTATGGTAAAAACCACCACAATATTGTAAAGTAATTAGCCTCCTATTAAAATAAATTAATTAATTGAAATAAGGAAATCAAACAAAACAAAACCTTGATTCATTTTAAAACATAAGCTACTGGATTTCAATTCCATGGCTCAGCATTTCAAACTGACTTCACTGGATATAAATTCACCTCGGGGTACATGTGGTAAAAAGCAAACAAATCAAAATGCAGACTCATTGACCTTTAATGTCTGTTGTGTGTGCTTAGTTGCTCAGTCACGTCCGATTCTTTGTGACCCCATGGACTGTATGTAGCCTGCCAGGCTCCTCTGTCCATGGAGATTCTTCAGGCAAGAATCCTGGAGTGGTTTCCATGCCCTCTTCTAGGTTATCTTCCCAACTCAGGGACTGAACCCAGGTCTCCCACATTGCAGGCAGATTCTTTATCATCTGAGCCACCAGGAAAGCCCTAATGTCTGTTAATGACTAATTTCTAAAGCTAAGTCAAGGACTGCACAGTCACTTAAAGACATTTTAAATTTTTACAAGGCTCTTTTGATGTTAAACCTTTCTTGTCTTTGTTTGTTTGTTTAACTGGAGGATCTTTACAATGTAATGTTGGTTTCTACTGTACAACAACATGAATCAGCTGTAAATATACATATATCCCCTCCCTCTTGAGCCTTCCTCCAACTCCACCACCATCCCACCCCTCTAGGTCATCAGAGCCCTGAACTGAGCTCCTTGTGCTATACAGTTACTTCTAAGGTAAAGAGAGCCCTTAACTATATAGCCTGACATATAACATAACATAACATACTATATCCTAACAATATATTTAATGTATAATATAATAGTAGACAGTACATTATATCAACATAACAGTGTTCAAGGCAAATAAAAAGGCAGTGGATCTCTAATTTATTTGAGAAACATGTAAAGTTAAAAGTAACTTAATTAAATAAATCTCTAGAATGAACTTGAGAGGGAAATCTGTGTTCTTGGTTTTAGAAAATCAATATAGCATTAAGAATATGGCAAAAGAGTTGAATAATGTATCTAATGAGGGTGGGTAAAGGGAATGCTCATAATTAGTGAGCAATTTTCTCTTCTGCATTGGCTTCTGATGGACTTGACTCCAGGCAAACTGTATATTCTATGTGTGAGACTTATGACTTTGGGTAAATTAATTAGGGAGCCAAAAATTGTTTTTAAGTTTGTAAAGTTTGAGATAGTAATGCCTAGTACTGAAAATCATTGTGAAGTTTGTTAAAACACACAAATAAAATCAAGTAGCAAAGTACACAGAACAGAGTAGGTGCCCAATAATATATTTCACTCTTTCTTTTTCCTTCCTTTTTCACTTCCCTGACATCTATCTTCCTCTAACACTCTATTGAAGGACAAAAATTTAACAATCCTTACTGAATTATATATATGTGACCACATCTTCAGCATACTGAAAACATTATTTAGCATGAACATTACATAGTGTCACTGATTATTATTGTTTTAACATTTTCTGATAATAATCAAAATGAGAGATTTTACTAATTTTGATATGGCATGAAATGGAGGTACATGCCTCAGTGTTATATACTAGTCATAAAAGGGTCAGGAAATCTTTCCCCAAACTCTTATTCAGAATATTTTGTAAAGATAATTAATGGTGTTCTTAAACAGGAGCACACCTTTTAAAGGACATTATACTTGCTGCAGGTGAGTGCTTTTTCTTCTCAGCATAATTCGCTGTGAAGGATGTGGGCGGGGGGGGGGGGGTTTCACTGTGTAGAAATTCTATCTGCCCTCTAGCTAAGTTTGCTTCAGTGGAAATGAGATCCTGACCACTGGGCTGATGGATGTACACATAGCTGACTTGCTCAATTCTAATTTAATTCTGGAGATCTATCTCCTTCATGACTTTAATTTTTCTGACATGAAAACATTCTACCTTTTTAGGCTTCCATTGCTTCTGCAGAACAGAAGTATTCTCTTGGTGGAGGGAGGAGAAGCAGTAAAGAAGCAGCAATAAACAATTCCGCAAAACCAATTTTCACTTGGCAGAAAAACACGAGAACTCCAAATAGCCATAACTTGCAACAGTGGCAGATCCTTGGCAGAGTATGATTTGAAATTATTAATGAAAACTTTCACCACAAACATGAACATCTTTTAGTTTCAGGAGACTTGAGCTTCTCACATAGGCAATAGTCTTAAAGTGTTATTAGACCAGAAGACAGAAATAGCTTCCACTCTTTGCATAGCTACAGTATAGCCTTTATCACCAATGAATTGAAACAGACCTATAAGGTATTCCTTTTAATTTTCTACAGTATATAGTAATGAGAACAAGAAGAAGCACAAGAATAATCCTAAGAGAACTCATTCTGCAACTGTTTATTCCAAGTCTTAGAAATGACTTGAGTCCTCCGACTTTATAGTTGCATTAATAATTAGTTGTGTTTTTAATAAAAGAAATATTTCCTAGCCTCTTATGTCACATATATTCTGTTGAAAATTTTTGAGATAATATATCTAGAGTGCTAGAGATTCAGAATAAAGATGTTGAGCAAATACACCATATTATACAGATTTCTTGCTGTCAAGTGTGTGTATTGCTTTATGTTCTAACATTAGGGAGCAAACAAAATACACGCATTAGTTTTCCTCTAATTTTCACCTTTTGAACATTCAATGGTGGTTGACTGAAATAGCAGAATAGAATAAAAAAGTTCTATTCTACTCCTTGAAGGCACTTTTCAAAAAAGTGAGTATTATAGCAATCTGTGGCTTCTTCTAGTTCACTTCTTTGGTTTTCTTCAACCCTCCATCATATCAAAAATGCTCTTTATTCATTTTTTTTTTATTTCTCTCAGCACATAATTTCATTCTCTTTGAAGATTTCCTCACCACCTCTTAAAAATCTATTGTTCCTTAGGCTCAGTAACCTATTGACATAAACTTCCTCTTTCACAGTTCCTACGAAAGGCTACCTGAGGGAAAAGATAAAGAAAGAGACACTATTTTAAACTAAAGCTTATCCATTGCTTTCCTCAATTATTAGAAATTATTACAATGAGAAAACAGGATTTCTATTTAGAAATTGCTGCTGCTGCTGCCAAGTCGCTTCAGTCGTGTCCGACTCTGTGCGACCCCATACAGCAGTCCACCAGGCTCCCCCGTCCCTGGGATTTCCAGGCAAGAACACTGGAGTGAGTTGCCATTTCCTTCTCCAATGCATGAAAGTGAAAAGTGAAAGTGAAGTCGCTCAGTCGTGTCCGACTCCTAGCGACCCCACGAACTGCAGCCTACCAGGCTCCTCCGTCCATGGGATTTTTCAGGCATGAGTACTGGAGTGGGGTACCATTGCCTTCTCCATTTAGAAATTAGTTCAGGGTAATTAAAAATATCCAGTCATTCAAGCAAATAAGTAATGTGATGATGCTATATTATTTTCGAATATTTCAAATTAAACTCCTTTTACATGAAACCAAAATCCATTTGGTAAGAATCAGCTAACATTTTAAATGTCCTGAGGATCTTTCTATTTTGCTCTCAGCTAGTTTGATCCCAGCAATCTTCTTAGCTAGAAGAAATTTAGAATTGGAAAATATGAAAGATACTGTACTTTTTCTTGAGGTACTAGTTTTCATGGTCACACTTTTCTATTATGTGGCTTGTTTTACCTGCCCCAAAACAATGAGCTTAAAAATCGACCTTAATGATATGAAGCAAGGCTAGATTTAGAGCTTGAATGTCAAGTCAAACAGTTCCTTCCACATTTTAGCTGCTCCTGTAGAATGGTAACTTCACAATGACAGCTAAATGTTCTCTTAAAAGTGTTGTTCAATAAAGATCTGCCAAATATATACCTTTTCATACATGCTAAATTTTGAAAAGGGCTTATTTCTTTAATCTAAACACTTTTCTAAACCATTTACATAGTTAGTTCATTTCATTCTTACATGCACTCTAGTCCCAGGTACAGCTATATCCCGCATTATACAAAGAGACCTACTCAAGGTCACTTGCTTGTTGATTTGCACAGGTAAATCAACATCAAATCTTCCAAAATCTGAATTACTAGGAAACGTTTTATACTATGTATAGTATAATATGTATAGTGTACTATGTATAGTGTACTATGTATAGTATAGTATGCATTAATACTAATATCCCAATATTGAATACTTTTATTTCAAGGGAAATTATTTGTTTAACATAGAGGCTTTTATCTTCATTATCATTCCCTTACATAAAGTGAAAGTGACATCACTCAGTCGTGTCTGACTCTTTGTGACCCCATGGACTGTAGCCTACCAGGCTCCTCTGTCCATGGGATTTTCCAGGTGAGAGTACTGGAGTGGGCTGCCATTGCCTTCTCCAGGGGATCTCCCCGACCCAGGGATAGAAGCCAGGTCTCCTGCATTGCAGACAGATGCTTTACCGTCTGAGCCACCAGGGAAGCCCCTTAGATAAAGGGAATCCCTTACATAAAAGCAGATACCAAATCTATATTCTCACAGTAAAACGTATTTTGAAATGATGAAGAATTTGAGTGCATGTTCCAAACAAAATTGTCCTTTATTCATAGGTGACAATGACTTGCTTAAAAAGAAGATAATTAAAGTTTAAACAATGCTCTTATGTTTAGCCCTGTGAAGTATGGGCAGAAACTGTAGCTGGAGTATCATAACCTAAGAGGTTGTTAGAAATACTGACTCTCAGCCCCACTTCTGAGCTCCTGAATCTTCATCTGCATTTCAGCAAACCTTTGCTGACTCCTGTGTACACTTGAGCTCGAGGAGCACTGATCTAATTAATGATTCTGTTGATATTTGGCTGCACAAGTGACCCAGAGAGAAAACAAACATCTTACATCTCTGTGTGTTCTGAGGTGCGGATGGACGCTTGCTCCGAGCTGGTTTGCAGGGAATGACTCCTGTACTAACAGCACAGTACTTTGGTGCAGCCACGGCCATAAATCTCCAGAATGAGGGCATGGTCAGGGCAGCACAGAGGCAGAATTCAGGAGAGCTTGTGGCCCCACTGCGCTCCAGGGAGACATTAATATGCACAGTTGAAGTGTGTGTTTACATACGCTCTGCTCCCAACTGCCTAGGCTGCAAGTGTCTGCTTTGCTTAAATGGAGGTCTCAGTAAAACAAAAAGTCAGAGAGGGGACTCTCATTTCTTCTGCTCTGGGTTGGGTGGGGAGAGCAGGCTCATAACTAATGTCTTCATTCGTTCAAAGGGAGAAATTAACATCATTTCAAAAAGGCAAGACATTTTACTAAAACTGCTAACTCTATATCACTGACATTAAAATTAATCTGAACACAGAGATTTTAAAAGTGTCCAGAATGTGAAGCCCTCTCTCATCCAGGTTGACTCAATATAACCTATGGATATGTTTGGATTTTAAAAGAAACATCAATTCTGTTTCAAAATTTTAAGCAAAAAACTATTAATATTATATTTTAAGCATTCTAAAATTAATAAAATTTATCACTTTATCATAAATTAATAAAGCATGACAATTCCCAAAAGGTTTCTACTGAAGTAGTTAAATATATTTTTACAACTATAAAGATGGAGAAATATAATAATCATCAAAATAGTTAATATTTATAAAACAGTGTGACATGTATTAACTCACTCTGCATAGCAGAATGAAAGTGAAGTCGCTCAGTCATGTCCGACTCTTTGCGACCCGGTGGACTATAGCCCACCAGGCTCCTCCGTCCATGGGATTCTCCAGGCAGGAATACTGGAGTGGGTTGCCGTTTCCTTCTCCAGGGGATCTTCCCGACCCAGGGATCGAACCCAGGTCTCCCGCGTTGCAGGCAGACGCAGGCAGGCGCTTTAACCTCTGAGCCACCAGGGAAGCTCGCATAGCAGAATAGATACTATTATTATTCTCCCCTTACAGAAAAAGAAACTGATGCACAGAGATGTTAAGTAACTTGTCTGAGGAAACACAGCTAGTTAGTCAGGATTTAAACCCTTGTAGTCCACCTCCAGAGCCCATTTAATCAAATATTACACTCTGCTACCCTCTGACTTGTATATTTTTGATGATCAAGAATCACTTTTCATTCTCACTCCCCAAATAAACAAGCAACCCACAACTTTGCTGATTTCTTCAATTGTCGCAAATGGTAACAAGTATTTAATAACATTTGTTGTTCAGTCCCTCAGTCATGTCCAGTTCTTTGCAAACCCATGGACATCAGCATGCCAGGCTTCCCTGTCCTTAATGTTATTAAATGTTTATTTAATAACATAAATAAAAATAATGACTAAACTGCAGATATTCCCTTGAAGGGTAAACTTCAGGAAGAATACCAGAGGACAGGTATATTGATTTTCTAGAGCTAACATAATAAACTACCCCAAACTAATGGCTTAACAAAATCTACTTATTATAGTTCTGTAATCAGAAGTCTGGGTACAGAGTGACTTCTGTGTGTCCTTTGCTTAGGGTCTCATAGTCAGAACTGATATGTTAGTATTCCTTTCTGGAGGTCCTGGGGATGAGTGAGCAAGCACACTCAGCTGTTGGTCTACTTCAGTTTCTTGTGGCTGTTGAGTGGAGACCCCCTTCCTTGCTGCCTGTCAGCTGGGAGCTCTCCTCACTGTGTTAAGGTCTCCCAGATTCCTGGGTTCCTCACCCCATGGCCCAGTCAGTATTCAAAGCAGCAGCAATGTATGAGTCCTTCTCCCACTTTAAATCTCCCTGATTTCTACCCTATATCTTTTGGCTCCAGGCAGAGAAAATTTCCTGCTTTTAAGGGTTAAATGTGAAAAGGTTGGGTCCATTTCCTAGGTAATCCAGGAAAATCTCTACACTTTAAGATACATAACCAAAATCTGCATTTATCTTCATTACCATACATAATGTGAAAGTGACCTTACATAAAGTAAAACTGACATCACTCAGTCGTGCCTGACTCTTTGTGACCCCATGGACTGTAGCCTACCAGGCTCCTCTGTCCATGGGATTTTCCAGGTGAGAGTACTGGAGTGGGTTGCCATTGCCTTCTCCAGGGGATCTTCTCGACCCAGGGATCGAAGCCAGGTCTCCTGCATTGCAGACAGATGCTTTACTGTCTGAGCCACCAGGGAAGCCCCTTAGATAAAGGGAATCCCTTACATAAAAGCAGATACCAAATCTATATTCTCACAGTAAAACGTATTTTGAAATGATGAAGAATTTGAGTGCATGTTCCAAACAAAATTGTCCTTTATTCATAGGTGACAATGACTTGCTTAAAAAGAAGATAATTGACATAAGTAAAATACCATATTCACAAATCTCGGGGGTTAGGTCAGGATGTCTTGGAGGAGTGGGCATTCTTCCTCTAATACTAGGTCTGGATGGGATGAAGGATAGTAGGGAGCTCAGACAGCCTAATGGGAAGAAGTAAAGCTAAGCTTGGCAATCACTTAATTTTGTCTAATACAATACTCACCTTTTACACATAATCTGTTTTAGGCAAATCTTTGTTTGCTTTGAAGAAGGAAACAGACAGAACAGGCTCCATCTTGAAAGCAGGACTCCATCTTGGGCTGGACTGTGGACTTTGAACTATATGCCCAGTATCTATGGAAACGCCATACCAACCGGAAAACCAGGCCACCGGGAGGGAAGATCCCCAGGGCTCATACCTAGACAATCCTTTGCCTAAAAGAATACCCTAATTATCTGTGTAACTGAATAGAATCATAAATTCTATTATGCTTATTGGGGTATGACCACAGGCCTATTGATAATTGTCCACTGTTAACTACCTAGCCTTAAGGCATACGAAACACAGGTTTAAGGTATAGGGATCATGGATTATAACTTTAATTGTATCTTTCTTTTCCTTTGTCCAGACAGGTTTCAGAGAATCTGGGGAGGTGGGTTTGAGCATCTACATTTAGGGTATATTAGGTTTTCACAAAAACTGGTCAGGGTCCCTGGCTGAGAGGAGACTCTGCCTTGGGCCTGCCGGTGTAATAAAGTGCACTCCACTATCTGCATTGTCCTTCTGAGTGAGTTTGTTTCCCAGAACGCGTGGCTATAACAGCTTTATGCAAGAAAATGCCTTAACTAACTTATCAAATACTCATCAAAGAAGGAATTAAAAAAAAAAACATTTGCCCATGCAATTTAACAACAAAAAAAAATCTGCTGAAAGTGCAAATATCCTCATTAGCTTTTGTCTAAAAAAAACCTTATAAACTGGATGAGAAAATAAAATATTTTAACTCTTAACCTGATAGGGGTTCAAAAGTATACCACCAAGTAGAGTCAAATGCAAGTTTTGCTAGTATAATTCAGTGAAGAAATTTGAATCTTATCAAAGGAAAATGTACTGACTGTGCTACTCACTGGAGTCTCAAAGTACATGGAGTAATGTGTTTCACTTTGAGTAGAAAAGTAACATGCATTATAGAAGCAAAATAAAATTTGAAATTCTGCCCTTAAATTCTGTGATGGCTTTATATTTATAATGTTTTTATTCTTTGGGATATTATGCACTGTCATTACTAATTCTCTAAATACAACGGGTCTGATGCTGCAGTTTTTTGTTTTTTTGTTTTTCTTTTTTAACTGTCCCATCTGTAAATAACATGCATCTTAATTCCAAACACACATACACATTTCTGGAGCAGGAGACTAACACAGGACCACAGACACATGAATGGGATGCTTTGTCTGACTAACACAAAAATGCAAATGAATTGCAGAGAAAGAAAACAGGAATTCAAAGGCTTTCTTGATTGCCTTCTTTAAAATGCCAAGAACTTAAGCTGGCCTTTCTTATCTTCCACTACATGCATGTGACACTTCAGGAGGTCTTTCTCATTGTACTATAATTCAAGGATTGTTCCAGCTCTGTGCTCCATGCCTTTTTCCAAAGGGCAGCCTGAGATGTATAATTCGGGTAATGAACAGCTGCATAATTTAAGGGTCGAGCTAGTAGGGCACAGTTCCTTATTTGTGTTGCTTTAGCAATTGCCAAGATGTTTCAGGCCTATTTAGGAATATAGTTTTTGACTGCTTTATTTCTCTCCGATGATATATGCTGGGATTTGGTTGTGTTCCAAAAAGTGAATTTTATCAGCAAAAGTACCAGAGCAAGCTTTTCTCTCATTTTACTCCAAAGGGCAACAGCACTGAGCTATAATGAGGTAATTTTTTTTCCAGCCATGCACACTCTGTGTTCTATCATGCAGGGCTGTTTAAACCTGGTCTTGTCCCTTTCCAAAGCCCGATAGACTCAATCACTGAACTATCAAAGGCATTTCCACACTACATCCCTCTCATACAAGGCCAATCTCCCGAAAGCTGAAAAGGGCCTGGCCGTGAGGCCCTTCAGAATGAAGGCTGCATGCTGATTAATCAGTTACTTTTTTTATTCCATCTTGGCAAGTATTCCCTGTTTGTAAATAAAAGATTTACCCTGAATTTCCTGTACCCTCGCAGGCAGAAGGCTGATTTGGACCTCAGTCACAGTGCAGGAAGGCTGCCTGCTGTCCAATCCACAGACATGTACTATAGCCACTGTCATCAATACTCCTTCAGGTGTCTTGAAGCATATCCTGGGGATGAGCTAATCTGAAAATGATTGTCATTTCATATCATAAAGCAGACCAGGGAGACTTTTTTTTTTTTTCTTCCATCTCTTACTGCAACACTCCCTGTTTGGCGAAAAGATCCTAGTGAGCATTTGCAAAGGCACTGAAGTGTAGACCCCACAACAATACGCTTGTAATGGAGAAAGCATCAATAAAACAGAATATATTTTTGCAAAAAAAAAATAAACTAGTACGCTCTTTCACTCATCAGATGGTAAATAGCTAATGGAAAAGGAATGTGACAGACCACAAGGACTAGAAATTGTCTGCAAACTGGCAGGCTCAGTGATTTGCAGATGACCCAAATAATTTTCAGACAGTTTGACACATCTCTATTTGTCACACTTACACGGCCGAGCCAAATGCATCCAATTAATATAGAGCGTTTTCCTTTTCTTAAAGTAGGAAGAAAATAGCAAGCATTTCTTGACTGCTCTCGAACACTGGCAAACAGAAAGAATAATAAGCCTCTTATCATCACCCACCTTAGGTTATCTTCCATGATGAGCACACAACCACTGAGAGGCTAGGGACTTTTATGCAGACAGAAAATGTTGACCTCATGCACTGATGTATGAGTTTCAAGGGCTTAGACCACATGGTTATTGAAGTAATCTTTTTTGGTAAAGCTCTGGCATTTCCCTCAGTTTTCAAAGCAATGTGAAGAGGCTGATTTTGTGAGAGGTGACACCTTCTGAACCAATACCAGAGGCTGACACTCCTATACTTAGACCCACCCCCCACAATACAGCAACTATAGTAATGCCTCATGACATGTTCCTGGGGTTGGTGGGGAAGCTTGAGTTTCTGGAAAGGTACTTATGGAAAGGCAGGAATGTCAGTTTTCTTTCTAAAATCCTTTCCTCCATGAGACAGAATACCTGAGCTATGTAGTCCAGAAAGCACTGGCTGGAGGCTTTTGGTTCCAGGTCTAGCTCTGCCTCTGCCTGACTGTGCCAGGGATGCTGCACTAACATGGCTCCACACACCCTTAAAATGAGGAGTTAACCCAGAGGGATAAAAATGGCTCCTCCCAGTCATAGGAATCTATGAATCACAAACACCGGAGAAATGTTTGTATTAATTCTAGATGAATGCATAGGAGTCAGAAAGGTTCACAGCAAAAGCAAACGAAGATAGTGAAAAAAGAGATGCTAATTCCCCTCAAATGAAGTCATTTCATTGTATTAAATTTAGGATTATGGGGCGTATTAACTCTTTCAGGCCTTGAGAGGTTTTGCTTTGAAAGAACATATCTTTACGACTAACAATGTACTATGTATACTATGTATTACAATTATGTTACAGCAGACTATATAAATTTTATACAGTGATATAAAATGTATCTGCACAGGACATTTAAGAATGCTTCCAAATAAAAATATATTAAAGCTCGTATTGAATTGCAGACCAAGTGCATTTTAATGTATTCTTGTTTCTGAATATATGTAATACACGAATAGAATGCAATAGTATTTTGCATTTACATCGTGAATTTTAATAGTTTTAGTGAGTCACTCTATTTAAGATGTAAAAATATCTCTAACAGGTACAATTCCCTTATCAGCTAGTATACTTAAAATGTATAAATGTCTCAGGCCTTAGGCGGTAGTTGAGACAGCAAATTAGAAACCAAAACAAATGTCAAAACAGGCAAAAATGATTCTACCACTCAGAGTTATATCACTCCCCAAATAAATACTCGACTTCCAAAATTATCTACAAGTAAAATTCACTTTATTTTCTTTCTTGTGCCTGTGGACTGTATTCATCCTAGCTGAGACCTGTAGTACTTCAGGCACTTTCTATTCCCTAATTTATTAACTCCTCTCCTGCCCTCACACCCAGCCTCTGCCCCCTGGGCAGCCACTGCAGGTGCTCCTGCAAAGACTTTACGAAGCCTGGCTCTGCTGACCCTCAGCTTTGCCCTCCTTGCTAATCTTCACCCTGAAAAAGCCTCACTGTCTGCTTTCTTTTTTTTTTTTTTTTGCTCTTTTCCTGAGCTGCCAGCTATTGCTGGAGCAACTCCGAAACCAGGGTTGACAGGCTCTTCTACAAATCTGTGCTGTTCAACCTCCACCCGACCTCACTGGTGCTCAGCAATCCTTTCATCATTGCCTATGACTCACAGGAGTATTCAACATGGCTGCTTTTCCTCAGGCCTCAGTTTGGGCCAACACCTCAGTCTTGGCAAATGACACCATCTGTTACTTAAACGGGACTGCTGAAGCCCTTGTTTTCTTTAGCTCTTCTTCTTTGTACTCACTCCTTTTCTTCCTTAATCTCACAGAGAAAGAACCTATCCTCTGCTTCACTCTCATCTTTCACCTGTTTTCATTCACCTTTTTTTCTGTCAAATTGCTTTAATCGTGCTGGCTTATTTCTGCACCACTGGATCTTGATCAGTAAATAAACTCCCCCTCCCCATCACAAAGACATGCTTCTGTTCAATTTCCCTGTCTGCAGGTGCCTTCCACTGAACAAATGTACCATAACAGGCCCCTTGTTAAAACACAAGAAACAAAACCCAACAACAAAAACAACACTTTCCTCTAACCTTATTGCTGTATCTCTCGAGGGCTTGTATGGTTGCAATTTATGTTTCTTTTTGCTACCCAGCCCTACTAATGATTAATAGCCTAATGCTTAATGGATTCTACTTCCATATCACCCTTTAAATCCTTGCAATCAGCGCCCTCCCTCTGACTGAAATTATTTTTTCAAGGTCATATTTGACTTCCATGTCAACCAATTATGTTTTACTTCTTGACAGCCCTGTTCTTTTCCTTCTCTCCAGCACTCAGACTTGTAAGCTTACTCTTTATTTGTGCATTAAAAGTTTCAGCCTGAGATTAAAACTTTGTGTACATGTATGATTCAGATATAAATGGGATGCCAAAAGTGGTGGTTAGCCAACATATCTGCACATAAGATCTATTTGATAAACAGATTCCCAAGTTCAGACAGTCCTCCTACATCGGAAACTCAGTGGTACAGCAATTCTGAAGTACTGACAGTTTGTCAAGCATGGATCCAGAGACCTACTGGGATGGAGTTTTGCCCCATGATGAGGAAAACATCCCATGAGAAGGTAACTGGAAGGGAATGTTTGCTGGAGGAAGCATGCTGTCGCATACTAGGCTATCAATAAATATTTGCATAAAAATGAATTTATGAAAGCCTGCCTTGATTGCTGGAAGGAAGGAATATTTTAAAGCATAATCCCATGTTTTTCATTTATTTTGTCTTCTGCTCCATGGCAGTTACCATATCTCAGGGACGATAAGCTATTGTTGTTAGATATTTGAGTCCTAAACCAGAAATACTTGTGATCAATGCAGAGCAGGAAAGAGCAGGTTTGCTCCTTCTTTGCATCAGAGTGTGACATTGCACTTTGGAGGAGACAGAAAATGTGTCATGACTTTGACAAATCCAGAAACATTTGTGCAGCAGCAGTGCCTGAGCACTGGCAGGGCTCCGAGCATCCAATGTGCCAGGGGCACCGTGTGCCAGCATCTTCCTCAGTAGCTGAGGGTACCAGCGGTTTTGGAGCAATAGGAGAGAGCATTGCCTATAGTAGTCCCCAACAACGGTCATGCCACCTTTACCTGAAGTAGTAAATAGTGGACATTTTGTCAGCTGGATAAACAGAGGAGGGCTAAAGAAGACAAGTGTCAGACATCAGTTGTAAGCTAACAGAATGGAGGCCATGGAGGCTGCATGTCTTCTAAGGTTGGAAGGGTTAATGCTGGGAACACACAATCCTTGCTACTGACCTTTTCAGCCACTGATTTCTATAGTCAAAATAAATCCTTGTCTTCAAAAATATGAATATTAAACAGCCTTGGTTCTGTTCATATTGTTTGATCTCTGGATCAGGAAGATCCCCTGGCAAAGGAAATGGCAACTCACTCCAATATTCTTGTCTGGAAAATCCCAAGAACAGAAGAGCCTGGAGGGTTACAATCCATGGGGTCGCAGAGTCAGGCACAACTGAGCTACTGAGCGCGCACACACATTACCTAGTTTCAAAGTTCCAGCATAATCTCTATTCATATGATAGTCAACATATAACTCCCAGTCCTGATCTATCTCTGATCTCCAGATTCACATTTCAAGTCAAATATATCTGACTTCGTGTATCAATCAAACCATGAATTCAACTTTTCCAAAATAAGTTCATAAGCTTCTGCCCCAAACTTCTTCTTTTTGACTCCCAATATATAATAAAAGTAGTATTATTGTTCTATCCATGGAGGCTTGACACCTTTAAGTAATTTCATCCATTTACTCACAGCTTTTGACACAGTTGATCACTTCCTCTTTCTTGAAATACTGTATTTTCTCCATTTGGCTCTGAGAAAACACTCTCTTGAAGTTCTCAGACATCACTGCCCACTTCCTTTCCAATTTCTTTGTTATAGCTACAAAGCATTGGAGCATCAGAAGGCACAGTCCTTAGTCCTCAGACCTCTTCTCTCCACTACATTCATTGAAGATGGAACCTCCTCTAGCCTCAAGCTTTTTTCTTATCTCACACTTAGTCAAGGAAAAATCAATTCTCTTGGTGTCTCAACACAAAAATCTCCTAGTTATTTCATATCACTATCTTTTACTTCACCCCACTTTCACTGCACAATCATATACTGCAGATATTCATAAGAAATCCAAAATCTGACATGTCTCACCACTCCTAGCACCCTTGTCAAAACTGCCATGTACTTCCTCCCTAGATTATTGCAGGAACCTTCTAACTGATCTCCCTGCCTCTTGTTTTCCTCTGTCTATTTTTCAAACAGAATCAAAGTGAACCTTTCAATATTTATGTCAGATTATGCCATTTTTTCCCTTCACAACTCTCCTATAGCTTTCATCTCACTTTAATCACTGTATCATTGAGAATGTCAATGTTACTTGATAGCCTCAGAAATAGATAATATTATAGGCCAAAATGTTTTTGCCTTCTTATCAAACTTCATGGCTAATGTTTTCTCATTTACATTATTCCAAAGAACACAAGACCAACTGTAATACCCAAGTAGATATACAGTATGGCTCACAGGAAAAACATCATACTATTAATAATAATAGAAATGAATAATAACTATATAAGTAGTAAACATTTATGAAGTACTTATTCTAGACCAGATACAACATGAAACACTTCACGTGTATTCTCTCATCTAACTCTCTCCCATATAGTCATTAAAATCATCCTTAATTGGCAGGATAGCCAAGTTTTCACAGATAAGCCTAGCCCAGCCAGGACTATCTGGGGTAAATTCATCTAAGGAGTACTAGAAGATAATGGGACTATGTCAGGATAATGAAAAAGTAATTTGACCCACTTTAGATCTTCATGCCAGGAATCTCCTACCACTAATACAAGAAGCTACCAGTCATGAGGCTAATTCTTTCCTTTTTAATAAATTAGCCCTTCACTATATATCTAGAGTAAGGAATGGGTGAAAGGAGAAAGATTGATTGATTGATTAATAGTTCAGTTCAGTTCATTTCAGTCACTCAGTTGTGTCCGACTCTTTGCAACCCCATGGGCTGGATTAATATTTATCGTAAGAAAAACACAATATTTTCTTTTATTGGATCAATATTTAGGAAATAATGGAAAATGGGAACAGTATTCTAAAAAGAATTCAAATATTTTCCAGTACCTATTAGGTACCAAGCACCAAGCTAATAGACTTTATATGATTTCACTTAATCTTTGTGATAACCTTGCAAGCATTTTTATCCAGATGTTCAGTGCAGTTAAGTTCAGTTGCTCAGTTAAGTCTGACTCTTTGCAACCCCATGGACTGCAGCACGCCAGGCTTCCCTGTTCATCTCCAACACCTGGAGCTTGCTCAAACTTAGATTCATCGAGTGGGTGATACCATCCAACCATTTCATCCTTTGTCGTCCTCTTCTCCTACTGCCTTCAACCTTTCCCAGCTTCAGCGACTTTTCCAATGAGTCAGATCTTTACATCAAATGGCCAAAGAATTGGAGTTTCAGCTTCAGCATCAGTCCTTCCAATGAACATTCAGGACTGATTTCCTTCAGGGTTACTGGTTTGATCTCCTTGCAGTCCAAGGGACTCTCAAGAGTCTTCTCCAACAAAACAGTTCAAAAGCATCAGTTCTTTGGCACTCAGCTTTTTCACAGTCCTACTCTCACATCCATACATAACTACTGGAAAAACCATAGCTTTGACTAGATGGACCTTGTTGGCAAAGTAATGTCTCTGCTTTTTAATATGCTGTTTAGGTTGGTCATAACTTTCCTTCCAAGGAGTAAGCGTCTTTTAATTTCATGGCTCCAGTCACCACATGCAGTGATTTGGGAGCTCAAGAAAGTAAAGTCTGTCACTGTTTTCATTGTTTCCCCATCTATTTGTCATGCAGTGATGGGACCAGGTGTCATGAGCCTAGTTTTCTGAATGTTGAGTTTTAAACCAACTTTTTCACTCTCCTCTTTCAATTTTATCAAGAGGATCTTTAGTTCTTTACTTTCTGCTGTGAGGCTGGTGTCATCTGCATATCTGAGGTTATTGATATTTCTTCCGGCAGTCTTCCTTCCAGCTTGTGTTTCATCCAGCCTCACATTTCGCATGATGTACTCTGCATATAAGTCAAATAGGCAGGGTGACAATATACCGCCTTGACATACTCCTTTCCTGATTTGTAACCAGTCTGTTGTTCCATGTCCAGTTCTAACTGTTGCTTCTTGACTTGCATACAGATTTCTCCAGAGGCAGGTGAGGTGATCTGGTATTCCATCTCTTGAAAAATTTTCCTCAGTTTGTTGTAATCCACACAGTCAAAGACTTTGGCATAGTCAATAAAGCAGAAGTAGATGTTTTTCTTGAAGTCTCTTGATTTTTCAATGATCCAACAGATGTTGGCAATTTGATCTCTGGTTCTTCCACCTTTTCTAAATCCAGCTTGAACATCTGTAAGTTCATGGCTCACAAACTGTTGAAGCCTGGCTAGGAGAATTTTGAGCATTACTTTGCTAGCATGTGAGATGAATGTAATTGTGTGGTAGTTTGCACATTCTTTGGCATTTTCTTTCTTTGGGACTGAATGAAAACTGACCTTTCTAGTACTGTGGCCACTGCTGAATTTTCCAAATTTGCTGGCATATTGAGTGCAGCACTTTCACAGCATCATCTTTTAGTATTTAAAAGAGCTCAACTAGAATTCCATCAACTCCACTAGCTTTGTTTTGTTTGATGCTTCAGAAGGCCCACTTGACTTCACATTCTAGGATGTCTGGGTCTAGGTGGGTGATCACCTCATCATGGTTATCTGGGTCATGAAGATCTTTTTTGTGTAGTTCTGTGTTTTCTTGCCACCTCTTCTTGATATCTTTTGCTTCTGTTAGGTCCATACTGTTACACATGAAAAAACTACATTTTAAGGAGATTAATTCACATGCCCAGGCTCATAAAGCACAAATTCAACTGAATCAATATTCCAAGCTATATATTCTCAAAGTTGGTCCACTGCAATTCCTTACTATAACAAATTGGAAAACAAAGTGGTTTCACCTTATGCATTCCTTCTTTCATTCTCTAAAGAGCCTCTTAACTTGAATTTTCCAGTAGTCATTTATGTATGTGAGAGTTGGACTATAGAGAAAGCTGAGCGCCAAAGAATTGATGCTTTTGAACTGTGGTGTTGGAGAAGACTCTTGAGAGTCCCTTGGACTGCAAGGAGATCCAGCCAGTCCATCCTAAAGGAGATCAGTCCTGGGTGTTCATTGGAAGGACTGATGCTGAAGCTGAAACTCCAATATTTTGGCCACCTGATGTGAAGAACTGACTCATTGGAAAAGACCCTGATGCTGGGAAAGATTGAAGGCAGGATGAGAAGGGGACGACAGAGGATGAGATGGTTGGATGGCATCAACAACGTGATAGACAGGAGTTTGAGTAGGCTCTGGGAGTTGTTGATGGACAGGGAAGCCTGGCGTACTGCAGTCCATGGGATCGCAAAAAGTTGGACACAACTGAGTGACTGAACTGAACTGAACTTGCATCACAAATTAATAGATGTTCCAACCAAGGGTACCTCCTTTGTCCTTTTGTAAATTATCTTATCCAGAATTTACTTGACATTCTCCATGCTTGTTTTTGTCAGTATTCTTTTTTATACCTTATATAACAATATTAGTCTGCTCAAGCCGACATAACAAATTCTACTGGTTGGCTTACATAACATAAATTTATTTCTCAGTCATGGAGGCTGAGAAGTCCAAGGTCAAGATGCCAACAAGTAGGTGTCATTCTGAGGCCTCTTTTTGTGTCTTGTAGGCAGTTGCCATTTTCCTGTGTGCTCACAAGGCCTCATTTTTGTCTCTTAGGAAGAGAGCAAGCTCTCTTGTGTCTCCTCATATAAGGGCACTAATCCCAGCAATCAGTACCCCATGATTATACTTTCAAACCTTAATTACTTCTTTAGAGTTTTCATCCCCAAGTACAGCCGCACAGTGGATGAAGGCTTCACATGTGTATTCTGGAGGGACATCAATATTCAATCCATGACAACCCACCTTGTCATTGGTTCTGTATGACATGCTTTAAAACCAGTAGCTGAAAGTGTTCCTAGGAGGTTACAACTTCAAGATAAAACAGCTAGTTTACACTGATTAGCATAAACATCTGGCAACTTATAGATGGATCACAATACTATAGAACACTTAAATGGTTTATTCCATTTTGGTCCATCCATTAAATGATAACCATGACCTAATGCGTAGTCACGATCAATACAAATGTACCTAGTGGCTGCAAAATAGCCTCTCTAACCAGGGAAGGTAATCCTGCATTCTATAGATTTGAAGAGCCAATCAATTAAATGCTGGGAAGGTCAAATACTATTGATTCAAGATTCAATGAATTCCCTTCCTTTACCTTTCACTCTTTTGATTTTTCTTGTGATCTAAGTATGTTTTCCTTAAATGTGTTTTTACAACAGTTACACTTACATACTGGTAGAAAGTGAGTGGTCCTCAAAAAATGTGATTCACTGGCACTAAAATCAATAGGGTTATAAAAACTTGAAGACATGAAAAGATTGAAAAATAAAAATATTAACACCTCAACTTCAAGAGCATGCTTAAAAGATAGAATTTAAGAGATGCTCACTGCTAGCAGGAGCTAGGTAGATCATACATTTAGAGAAACAATTTTATACAGTGTATCTGTGAATGCTGAAAAAAAATACATAAGGATACTGTTAATATGTTTAGGTATTACTCTTCATTCAACACTGATTTTTGACACAATTTCTGATTATTTCTTGAAAGTGCTCTCAAAAAAAAAAAAAAAAGTGCTCTCAGTACTCACAAGGCAAATTTTAAAATGTATGTGTATGCATGTGCTATTTTATTTTACTTTTTATCCTGAATCAGTTTTGGTTTTACTGACCCCTTCCTTTTATCTATACAACTGATAACTTTTCTAGATTTTTGCCTCATAGTCTAAAATCAATTAATATAATGCTTTTTTAACCTCTGTAAAAACATTAAAAATGTCTGGTTGTACATGTACACCCATGACTGATTCATGTCAATGTATGGCAAAAGCCACTACAATACTGTAAAGTAATCAGTCTACAATTAAAATAAATTAATTAATTTAAAAATGTCTTTGGTATATAGAATTGTATTTCAGGGCTCTGTTTGCATTTGAGCCTCAGATATAAGTACATTCCTCTATCTGGGAAAGAACTATTTGCTGCTGCATTTTTATCTAACTGTCTCCAGGAACTAGAAAACAGAGAATTGTAAATATCACATGCTTGGGAAAATTCCATCTGGCACAAATCAGTCACTAGGTGGCTGAATATTGTGAATGGAAATAACTGGCAAGAGGGAAATCCTCTTGGTAAAAGACAGAGGCACATAAGCATTCGAGGGTAACATGAAAAAAAAAAACAATTTGCTTTTGAGAAGCTTTGATAATATTTTAGTGGAAACAATACTCCTTTCTCCCCTTTTTACTCTTTCTCTTTATTCATAACCATATATATTTTGAGATTCGTTGGAGGAGGTTTTCTTTTCTTTTTGGTGGTTGGGAGGAGATGGTTCAATTTTTCCAAAGTTAAGTCAGAAACCATAAGATTAAATATTAGGTTCCCTCTGATTCTCCAGGAATTCTATTCTGTAGTTGGAAGTCTCTTTCACGTATTTTTAAAAAAGAGAGGCATTCTTTAATTGTTTCAAAAAGGCAGAAATAAAATATGCAGGTACATATTCGAAACCACAGCAACTGACTAAAAATACTAATTATCTTTAATTAGTACTAATACTCACTAATTTTGTCATCTCTTGCTTTTAAGATGAAGATGAGTTATTTTCTGTTTCCTTGGTGTATTTTGTTCTTCATGAGATAAAGTTATATGTCTATAAGATATTGAGAGTGGTATTTTTAAAATGTAATCTCTTCTATCAGCTTCAAAACTCTTTTTAGAAAAAAGATAAACTCATCTTTTTTAATGTAATTAAGTAAGTCATAGTAGAAATGGAAAAAAAAGTGTAAAATGAAAAAGAGTTACAATGGCTGAAAAATATGGATTTAAGGAAATCATGCTTACAAAACACAATCAAAAGTTGAAAGGCTTTCATTTCAACAAAGACGATATCGCTGTGTAATAAAAACACCTCGCCATCTTTCTATCACCATTAGAGATGACTGCTCCTGTTTCTACATTTTGATGCATTTAAGAGTTTACCTAGAATTTTCAAGTAATCTTGCCTCATTCAATTTTTTTTTTTTTTTTTCTGAGCATACCAGACAGAGTTCATTACCACTTTTCTGATCAGAGATGAATTCATTACATGTCTTGATTCATGCAGGTCAAATCTTAGTATGTATATAAATTGCTATAATGTGTATTCTGATACAGTAAATTTGTGGTGGGGCTTGAGAGTCTGTACTTAGCAAGCTCTCATTGTATCGGTGCTATGGGTCCATTGACCACACTGGAGTGACTAGGCTAGAGCCTAAACTGCAGGCTTGATATTTTCACAGTTCAGTCCATACACATGGGTCATTGATTGACTGCACACAGCGGTTTCCCACCTAACAATGCAAGCCAAGTGAGTACTGCTTTGTAATCCAGCAGTTTGTTGAAGAAACACATTCAGTCAATCCTCCTTATTCACGGATTCTGTATTTGCAAATTTGCCTATTGTACCCCCAGGATTACATAAAATTTCTTTGTAACTACAGACATCAATAACCACACTTTTTCAGTCTGTCATGGACATGTTCACATACAGAGCAGAAGAAAATCCCAGTTGTCTGATATTCACAGAGTAACTTTCTGCCTTCTTGTTTCAGCTCTTATATTGTAAACAAGTATACTTTTCGAGGTCTATTTACTGACATGTTTTGGGGAACATTTTTATGCTTTTTTTGGGTGATTTCATTGTTTATAATGACCCCAAGCATAAGGCTGAAGAGTTCTTAAAAGCAAGAGCTGTGATGTGCATTATGGAGAAAGGACATGTGTTAGGTAAGCTTTGCTCAGGCAAAAGTTATGGTGCTGTTGGCCATGAGTTCAGTGTTAATGAATCAACAATATATATTAAGTAAGGTGTCTTTAAACAGAAACACACATACAACAAGATTATGCATTGATTGCTTGATGAAAATATTGTGACCAGATGCTCATAGGAACCTAACCCTGTATTCCCCAAGGACCAATGATTCAGTGTTGGCTAATTCAGTGTCCCTAGAAACGTCATAGAACAAAAGTGCTACAAATAACAAGAACTGACTATGCTTTCTAAACTATCCTCAGGAGAAAACTTCAGTGGAAATATAGATTCCAAACTGATGTCCCCTCTAACTAAGAATATTCGTTTTTGCATATTCCAAGTCAGTTGACCTTCAAATCAGATATTTTAAAACTATTTTAAGCAGTAAAATTAGTTTATCAAGCGAAAAAAATCATATAGAAACCAACAAATATTACAGTCAATGTGAAATTGTATTAGAATCAGAGAATCTTACAGTCTACAAATTAAAATATTTACTAATAAAAACCAGTTAGTCAAAACAAAAGTTAAAGTATTAGAGGGCTGTAATATATTAAGGATTTGAAAATACAGTATGTTTGAATGGTTATTTTAAAAATCACAGTCTTAAAACTATACTAAACATTTCAAATTGAAATGCTAATTAAGGTTTTACAGAATCCCTGAAGTATCTTTACAGCAGTCTTGCATTTTAAAGATGAGCTTAAAAACCACTCTTTCTCTTCAGGTATTTGACAAGGTCATCAGTTTCTATAGTCTACTTCCTCTTCCAATTCCTGTCTTTGAGAAACCCAAATCTGTCGTTTTCAAAGTTTCTACATGTCCCTCATGCAGGTTCATATCTCTTGCTTTACAGTTAATCATAGCCTGTACTTGTCTTTCTAAACAATATATTTTTCTTTTCTTTCTTTCTTTTTTTTTTTTTTTGGTCAGGTTTTTTGCTACTCCACCCCACCTGGAAAATGAGTTGTTTAAAAGTCAACATTCTATCAAAGATACTAATATAACTTCTTCACTAAAGGCAAATGAGACAAAATGCAGAAACAAAGATGTGTCAGAACAATAATGGCAATTGTATCAGGTCCAGTTGGATTAATTCAAGACTGTTTTTTAAGAGCAAAAGGACACCCTAGAGGGATAGTCAGCCAAATCAGTTACCCACTGAACAAATAAATGCTAACAACTACTAAGTGAGATAAAGCTTCCTGTAAGAATTAAGTAGCTTATCTGATCCTCACAACATTCCTATGATGACAAGACTATAATATGAAGAGACATGCATAGTGCTAGAATAGTTTGATCAAGGCCACTGAGTCAGTACAAGGTAGATCTGGAAAGCAAGCCTGGCATGTATTCAAAGGCCTACTTTCTACTTCTCTGTCCCAGTGTGCAGGGAAAAAAAAAAAAAAAAATTAGAAAGATTAGTTAGATCTATTCCCTGCCATGACAGAACTTGGAGATTCTCAGAAGAATAAAAAAAAAAAAAAAAAAAAAAGGAGCACAAAGTATAGTGAGACAAAACATGATCTAGATTTCAGATAAGTTAAGAAAGATAAATTCAGTAGACTCATTCAAATTGTTATAAAGAAGATTGCATAAGCATGGGCTTTGGGAAATGGGTGAGATGCCAACAGGTAAAGAAAGAGATGGATTTTATTTTCTTGGGCTCCAAAATCACTTTGAACAGTGACTGCAGGCATATAATTAAAAGTGGAGAACAGAGGAACTTTGAAAGGAAAGCTATGACAAACTTAGACAGCATATTAAAAAGCAGAGACATCACTTTGTCCATGTAGCCAAACTATGGTTTTTCCAGTAGTCATGTATAGAGGTGAGAGTTGGACCATAAAGAAGGATGAGCACTGGAGAATTGATGCTTTTGAACTGTGGTGCTGGAGAAGACTCTTGAGAGTCCTTTGGACTGCAAGGATAACAAACCAGCCCATCCTAAAGGAAATCAGCCTGAATATTCATTGGAAGGACTGTTGCTGAAGCTGAAGCTCCAATATTTTGGCCACCTGATGGGAAGAGCTGCCTCATTGGAAAAGACTCCAATGCTGGGAAAGCAAAAGGAGAAGGGGGCGGCAGAGAATGAAATGGTTGGATGGCATCGCTGACCCAATGGACATGAATCTGAGTAAACTGCAGGAGACAGTGGAAGGGAGAGGAGCCTGATGTGCTACAATCCATGAACTTGTTAAGAGTCACACAAGACTTAGCAAATGAACAACAACAAAGAGAAATGTAAATATAGTTGTTCTATTAAGAGAAGTGGAGAAAATAGCAACGTATTAATCCTCCCCCGTGGCTCAGCGGTAAAGAATTGGCCTGTAAAACAGGAGCCATAGGTTAGATCCCTCGGTTGGGAAGATCCTATAGAGGAGGGCATGGCAACCCACTCCAGTATTCTTGCTTCGAGAATCCCATGGAGAGAGGAGCCTGGCAGGCTACAGTCCGTGGGATGTCAAAGAGTCGGACAGGACTGAAGTGACTTAGCATGCATGCAAAATACGAAAAGGTAGATGGTTTGAAACAGGACACTGGTGAAATCAGATTTTCTCTCTCTCTCTCTCTCTCTCTTGTTTTTCTTAAGTAAATTTGACTTGTAACATCAGGTAAATTTAAGATATACAGCCTGTTACTTTGGTATATTTATATGTTGTAATATAATTGACCATGTAGCAATATTTATCACATTACATACATATAGTCCAATGTTATTCTTTATATTCAGTATACTGTTCAGTGGATTCCTGTGGCTCATTTGCTACTCTATACAAGTTTCTATCCTTAAAAACTTCACTCTTGTCTTTCATGATGCCCATCCACTGGTAATCACCATTTTATTCTCTGTTTTACACAGGCTTAACTTTGTTTTGTTTTGCTTTTAATAATCTCAGGTTTTCTGAAGCAGGGGATTTCTTCAAGGCAATTTTAGAGAAATAATCCTGGAAAGGCTCATTGTTAGGAAAACTGAAGGTTTCTAGGTGAAGGCAGAGCATACATTGTCTACTCCGAAAGAGATTAACCATAGATGCCAAAATTAATGAAACAATGTATCAGTTGAGTAAACTGCCAACTTTCAAATCCTTTATAGCCATCCTCAGACTCTTCCTGGAAGAAGGTAAATTATAAACATAGGTACATATTTGACAGCACATATTAAAATTCCCAGCTCCTAAATTATAAGCAAAGATTCGACCCCACGGAATAACTTTCTCTCAGATGTCTAGTCCTCACACTAGAAGACCACAAAGAAACTAAGAATAGGAATTATCCCATGATCAGTGTTTATTAGATCACTGGGGTATACTTTCATTAAAACTCATTTGCATGCTCTCACAATAATTTCTCTACAAAGGAGAAAAATGAAATTTAGGTAACTATAAACCACTTCTGCATTCCACTTACACCTTTGAATATTAGCACAGATGCTCTTCAAATGTAATTTATATCATATACTTTTATGTTATTTCCTAATATCATTCAATAAGTCTATCAATGCAGAAAGCTCACAAGATTTTAAATTTTATTTTCATAACAAATGGAAAAAAATTTTGTTTGTATTACTAACATAAAATATTCATCAGTGATATACTATGAGCAATGTAACATAAGTTGCAATTCTAATTAAAATCTGATATGATGTAAGCAATATAATTAAATTGCTTACCAAAACTGAGTTTAGGTTGATGATTATACTTTGATGATAATATTTGATATAATTTTGTCATTCCCTAGTGCAACATGTGGTAAATTATTAATAATTTTAATTTAAACACAACTACTAATTAGAGGAAAATATCAGTGTTATCAAATGTTAATAGCATGGTTCTTTTTATATCAGCATGAAACCTTTGGTAGAATTTTAATTATTTTCTGCAATTTTATTACACCTTTTTAGAAATAAAGTATTTAAGACATTAGAAAGAATAATTTACGAGATTTTCTACAGCTAATGTTATATAGAAATAAGAATATATATAATACATATATACATACATATGCTTTACATGTCTATATGTATACAACATTTCACAGCTTGCATGTTAGAAAAAGATCTTTCATAAATTAAATAAAAATGATATAAAAAGGAGTTCACTATTCTATACTGGACAGCTAGAAAATCTCATTTAAAAATATTAAAATATATGGAAAACTTCTTTTTCATGATGCACATTGATGTTTATGAAAGTTGATTTGGATTGAGTTTATTTTTTATAAACTATTACAAAATTGTTGGCAACTATATTTCAATATTGGTATAAAACTTGATTGTGCAAGAAAATAAGAGAGCAAATCTCTCTGTTCTACACAAAATAGGGCTTTCCAGATGGCTTGGTGGTAAAGAATCTGCCTGCAATTCAGGAAATGCAGGAGACATAGGTTAGATCCCTGGGTTGGGAAGATCCCCTAGAGGAGGAAATGGCAACCCACTCCAACATTCTTGCCAGAAAAAAAGCTGATGAACAGGGGAGACTGGCAGGCTACAGTCCAAAGGGTCACAAATAGACATGACTGAGCAACTCTGCACGCACACTAGAGAAAATAAGTGCATTGGTATAATACAGGAGACTTCCATCTTCAATCTAACCATTAGCCCATTGGTATGTTTGTTTGCCTGTGCTATTTTCCATATGAGGACAAATGACCTCTGCCAAGGAGATTTGTAAGTAAAAGTTCCTAAAATGTTCACATAAAAATATCACATTCATTTTCAGGGCTTCTTTTTGGCTACTCTCAAGCATAATCAAGCCTGAGGGATATCATAGGAGTAAGAAAAAATGGTTAAAGGCACACCGCTGGCTTTGAGTGATATAATTTTGCAGTTTCACCATAAAATTAACTACATTTTAGATGCCTGAAGTTTTAATTCAGTAACTAAAAGTGCAAGAAAAACATTGCATTCCTTATTATATCAGTTTTCCTCTGAAAGGCACCTAAACATCCTGAAGGTTTCTTAGTTTGAAGGAATGTCAGCATTTCACAAAGGCTATTGATATTCTTCATTAGCTATAACATAGTTAAAATGTAGCACCTGCAATAAATCAAAGTATTGGAAGATTGCATTAAACTTATGACAGTTACAGAGTTTGGTATGTGTTGGTTGTTTTTTCCTCCCAGGATTCTAGGGTCATCACTCATAATAGTGAAAAGTATAGCATAAAGGGGAAAAAATTCAGAATGTTCCTAAAAATAAAATAGAAAGCCCTCAGGAGCCCTTTCAGAACAACAATAAAAAGTATTGCTAGCTGTAAAATTTGTAAGCAGGTTCCATCCTGTCGGCACAGAAACAATGAAGATGAATTACATTCCAGCAGAAACACTGGAGCCTGTCTGGTAACAGTGGCAAATCTACTACAGGGAGGACAAAGCGTAACTATTTCTTCTGTGTCTTAAGTTGAAGGTGTCAGAACAGGAAGGTATGAATTAAATGGAAACAAAGGACCATGTTTAGAAATTATCTCTTTAACCATTCAATTCACTCATTTGGCCACTGTTTGGACTACTCAGTTTTTAGAATATCTGCATTATTTCTAAGCTCATAAAGACTAATGCATAATCACAGGTGCAAAAGGTCTGAGGATGTCCACTTTTATACACAATAAAAGAATATGAGTTAGGGTGATGGTAGTTATTTATATCTTTTTCAAATATCTGTAGATGTGTTAGAGAACAAGTTTGAGGTTTGTTTGGCTAGCTTGAAGCAAAGGTGTTTTTGTCTCTGGTAAAAGTACATTTGATCTGCTTGGGAGATGTTGGCAGCTGGTAGGAAATTTAAGAGAGGACCCCATAGAGCCCTGCAGAGCAGATCTACTACACAGCAACACCTCTGCGCAGGAAGTAAGAGGCCTGTTTTGCATATGTCCTTGTTTGATGTCCTGGATATTTGTGTCATAGCTGAAAAGACATGCTGCTAAAATGAGAAATATGTGGATAGGGGTTGTTTTGAAAAAGCTGATGCCCCACCTTGATGGCAGGTTGTAAGTTTAATAACAAACTTTCCACATCCTAAACCAAGGTCAGCATATGCAAAATGAAACTCACACCACAGCAGAAATAGGGAGAGTGTTTATTAAACCTTAACTGTGATTCTCTAAGGATGTTTAGGTGTGCAATATGCCTACCGTTTACTGGAACAGCTTGACTTTTAATTTCATTTAAAACTCAGAGGTTTTCTTCCTTAAGTGTTTATGAATGTTAATTAAAAGAGACATCAGATAGTCATCAGATATTTAGAGTTTTTATTTGACAATATCTGGAAGTTGCTTCCTTTTTATGCTGGTATTCAAATTTTCTACCTATAAGTGATGAATGTGGCTTGAGTTAATTGTACATTAAAAATTGAAATTAATATTAGGTTCTCTGAGAATCACTGAAAATTGCCATAGTACATGTTCCAGAGTTTCAATGATTGATTGCATTAAAGCAGTGGTTGGAATTCAAGGTGAATTGATATAAATGTTAAGTGAAGGTACTTTCAACCTTATCAATACCTTTATAAAACACCATTTTTTTGAGTTGGAGGGACAATTAATGGTAACCAAATCTCAAGCAATTAACCAGCAGATATATATAGTATTTGTTTGAGTACCTAATAATCTCTCAAATCTTTGTTTTTCCCAGTTGAGCTAATTTTTGATGGAACACCATTGAGAACAATAGGTCACTGAGAGCAAATGAAGTAGGTGTTTCTTCAAGTGCTCTCCCATAACCTTGCATTGGGTGGCTGATGAGGTAATCTGCATAATAACATGGCCCTAGTGTGTTTCTATTAAGTCAATGAGGCATTGACTATACAGAAAAGCACCATTGGCATCCAGCAGACTGGATACACAGGCCCACAATGACTTTACTTATCCAACAAGAAGGGTTGTGCACTAATCACATAATTATACCCCTTTCCTCTTTCACTCAGTTCAAATTTTGTCTTTTGGCAGTAAAATAAGTATCATTCCAAGTATAAGTCTAATCTAATGGGTTAAAACGCACTGCTCTAATAATTTGTGTAAGTATGCTCTGCTACATGTGTGTAAATAATTACTAATTCAAATTGATGAGTATTTATGCAAATGTACCTAAAACAATATAGAATAGTTAGTATTCATATGAAACTCGCAATAGGTGAAAATGTGATATAATTAGGTAGTAGTAAATACATTAGTCTTTCCTGTCACTAGTTTTTCTTGTTGAAATAGGATTCTAAGATGTCACTCATTTGACATCTCCAGTGTCAGGAAAATCATAGTAAAGATGAGGTTTCAAAACTGAGTTTCTGCAATAATTTTAAATCAAGAAAGGAGCAAAACACAAATATCTATTGCATAAATTCAATTTATTTTATCTATTGACCACCAGGGTATACATTTCAAGGTAAAACAAGGTTTGACCTATAAATTGCTTAAAGTATTGAATTTTTTAAAAGGTATTTGCTCTAGGAGAAATTTATTAAAATGTATGTAGGTTTATGTGCTGTGCTAAACACTACCTCCATAAGTGTTTCAGCAACTATCCAAAATTACATACTTAGCTGCCTAATGCAATACTATTTCTTGGCTTATGTTAAAATTAACATCTTTAAATCTAGAGGAAAAAAAAAAACTCAATCTTGCAATTTCAGATGTTTTTAATTATTGCTAACTTTTTTATTAAATTAGATAGAGTTTTATATTAATTAAATCCAAGCTCAAGATTTTATATTTATCCTTTTCCCTATGATATCTTTTTGGGACTTGCTATAGAAAACTAAATGTCATTAGAATGCACTTTAAAATAAAGAATGCACTTTAAATGTGATCTGCATTTCCTCTGCTATATTTCAATAAAATTAATGAATAACAATTTCAAATGAATAGTTACTTGTGTGTTTTAACAATAGCTTAAAATATCTTTATGAGAAGTATAAACTCAGTCTATCAACTTAAAGCAAGTTATTCCCCAATGATCTGTAAACATAATGGAAATCTATCTTTTAGTCAAGATTGTTGTTTCACAGAATATTCCTGTGTAAGAGAAATATGTCAACAACATCTATGTTAAGCATTAGTCACATTTTGGGCTCTCCCATCAGGGAGCTATCCTCAAAGTCATTACAACATGATGATACCAACAATATATGGATCTAACTGGGATTGTGGTGGTGAAAGTCATAGAGGAGAACGCATGATGGTGAAAGCCTCTATTCATTGTGAGAGGTCTCTCTTCATGGATGTGTCCTTCTGGACATTTTCTTTTTACAAAATAAAATGATTAGCATCTTACAGTCTCCCAGAACTGAAAGATATGTATATGCATGTTTCTCTCCCTCTCCCTCTCTCTCAGAGGAGGCTGCAGTCCATGGGGTCGAGAAGAGTGGGACACGACTGAGTGACTTCACTTTCACTTTTCACTTTCATGCGTTGGAGAAGGAAATGGCAACCCACTCCAGGGCTCCTGCCCGGAGAATCCCAGAGAGGGTGGAGCCTGGTGGGCTGCCGTCTATGGGATCGCACAGAGTCGGACACGACTGAAGCGACAGCTGCAGCAGCCCTCTCTCTCATTCTTTCTCTGTATGGTTTTGGTCATAAATGTGGCTCAGGGGAGTGCATATATGTATGTTTTGTGTTTGTAATTTTGGAAACTGATCAAGACTAATCAAGGCACAAAATGTAATAAAAAAGACAATCTAATTCCAGTTCTTATGCTAACTATAAGCAATATCCTACACAAGTCGCATATCTTAGTTTTCATTTCTCTTCATACATAACGAGAGAGAATTAAGCAAAAAATCTTTATTTTCTTGTGGCTATCGTTGTGACTAAATGACTCAAAACATTTTAGATTTATTTTACCTATAATTTTATCAGAACTTTTGATTTTTCTCATTGGTAATATCAATAATACATTTTCCTGTATCTTTTAAGTGTTGTGGCAAAAAAAAAAAAGGCTCAAGGTTTAGATTGACCACCAGAATACCAGCTTAAACATTAGCCAGAAATTAGTTGTGAACTATACATACCACACTTAATAGGCAGAAAAGAAAAGATCATTAGTTATAATAAAGGAAATTAAAAAAGGAAGTTGGGTATTAAAATAATACTTTTGGGAGTTCACCACTAAATATACACCCCTTAGAATTTAAGAGGAAATTATGATTATTCCAAGTCCTCCTTGCTTATTTTATAGATTCAAAATAAATTTCATTGTAAATTCTAAAACCAAAAATACCTAAATCCAGATGGCAGGGTTCAATTTTACTGAATTTCATAGAAGAAATATACTTAAATATGAGCAACTATATTGGTATGTGTGAACATATTCTTTTCATGCATAATACATTCTTTTGCCCATGTCAGTGTGTAAATATCTCTATGAATACACATTGAGGCTTAGCAAAATGATGTTTAGCCTACTACTTTTGCAGTTTCTAAAGAAATAGTTTGCTGTCTCATTTCTCTTTTGCTTTTGTGAGTATATTATTTAAGTACACATGCATAAAGTGATAAACCACCTTGATCTGCTTGTCTACACATATACAGATACCTTTAGCCGTGGAACTGCAGGCCCTGAATCTTCCATCGTGTTTGATTCTTTGAGCAATCTAAATCCTCAGCAAGACCTCTATCACCAGAGCTTTAATACTGATGGCAATTGGTAAACATTTAAGATATTTATACTGAAAAAAAGATGGTTTCATTCCAACAGCTGTCTGAAGCATGATCTTACCTAACAGTTTTTTTTTTTTTTAGTCTTCTTTGCAGAACTAATATAGTTAGGATAAATGGGAAAATGATTAGGAATATCGCCTATCTACTGCATTAAATTGCCTAATTTTCTTACAGCTAGAAATTCATTACCAGTGTGCATAGAAAATGGAATGAGATAGAGAGTGAAACCCCACTGCAAATTGAAGAAAAAAATCTTCCCTATATAAGACAGAAAACCTTTGATAAAGGAACTGCTACATCCTTCATATATGTAAGTCAGAGATTGATTTTCTTGCATTCTGCAAAGTAGATGCAAAAATTATGCAGAAAACAGGAGAGAACATAATTGTACAACTACCTAGGTGAATTGATGATTCAAGTTGAGCAGAGAGGCTCTGATGCTAACAGATTCAAAACCAGGGCAAGGCTCAAGAGGTTATTTCTCACAAACTCTTCAATCCCTTTAATTCTCTAGCCCTGCATTTCAGTAAGGATAGATGCATTCTCAGGTATGATTTTTATCATGCCTTTCCCTTTTGAAGCACTGGCCCTTCCTTTGTCATAAAAGGAGGTAATACAAATGAACTTAATCTCTTTCATTTTATGCTATATATAATTGACCTAAAAATATATCTCTTTCCTACATGCGTTCAATACCTTCCTTTGCTCTATTTTCTGGCTCATTTCACTGCCAGAGTGAAGCCCTGCAGCAGGCACTGAACAGAACGACAAGGTTCCCTCTTGGAGAAATGTCATCTAAAGGCTCTTGTAGTCCAAGTGATGTGCCACCTCTGGAGAGCACAGTCGTCTGACAGTTGTTTATGAGTCATCTCAGTGTATTTGAAACACTTGGTTCTCTCCCTTAGACGCTTGTCAACATGGGCAGATGATGTTTTAACTGGCACATTGTCACCAGTTACATCAAATCAGGAGGAGCTGAGGAGTTGCGAGAGTTGTGACTTCCAACTCAAGGAAGCATTAGGGTACTAGAAACAGAAACATAATTGATTCAAAGCTGGTGCCTTAAAAAAAAATTCCTTTAAATGCGTGACTATTGTGTTATTTGATACTATGATTTTCTTTACTTTGCCTTTCTTGCACACTTGTAGAGATGATTGAGAGACATGGTCTTGTTAAATTAAAAAATAGGAAAAAGTAATCAAATGGCATTTTGTAAGTTACGTGCATGGCAGATACAAACTACTGAGATTTCACCTCAAATACCCAGTGATTTTTTCTTTGGATTTTTTTTCTTTTTCCTTTGGTAACAAAGTTTGTTTTTCTTTGAATAATCAGTGTCTAGTGCATTCTTGGGAGAAGGCAATGGCACCCCACTCCAGTACTCTTGCTTGGAAAATCCCATGGACGGAGGAGCCTGGTAGGCTGCATTCCGTGGGACGCTAAGAGTGGGACACGACTGAGCGACTTCACTTTTACTTTTCACTTTTCTGCACTGGAGAAGGAAATGGCAACCCATTTCTGTGTTCTTGCCTGGAGAATCCCAAGGACGGGGGACCCTGGTGGGCTGCCGTCTATGGTGTCTCACAGAGTTGGACACGACTGAAGTGACTTAGCAGCAGCAGTGCATTGTTGATATATAACATGGGTTCAATAAACCTTTATTGAATAATAAATTACTTAATTAATTATTGTAAAGCAAATTAATATGATATATAGAATTCATACAACATATAGGAGTAATATGAAGTTAGCATAAACTATTTTTGCAAATTTTAAAAATATTATTTGTGATTTATTATAAAAGTTACCAAATGACTCAAAATGTAGATATAGTGAAAATTTCTATCAAGTCATAATAATGTGAGTGTGTCAGTAGCTCAGTCGTGTCTGACTCTTTGTAACCACGTGGACTGCAGCCAGTCTCCTCTGTCCATGGAATTCTCCAGGCAAGAATACTGGAGTGGGGGAAAAAAAAAGAATACTGGAGTGGGTTGCCATTTCCTTCTCCAGGGGATCGTCCTGGGGATCGAACCCAGGTCTCCCACATTGCAGGCAGATTCTTTACCATCTGAGCCACCAGGGAAACCCCATATTAGTGTGAGGATTCACCAAATCAAAATGAGAGGGTAAAATAATAGTAAAGAAAATCTATTATGTCTTCTTTGGGCTTCAGATTGAACCTTTCAATTTCACATATTAAGACTAAAAAAATCTTTTTCTTATATAAAGTGCTATTTTCGTTGTCATAAAGTTGACCTTTGAAGCATTAAAAGTTGATTTACTGATTATACTATTTCTTTAATTCTATTTACTTGTCACCTAATGCCAACAAGTTATTTCCATAAGTAAACACATAATTTAAATTTATTTACTAAAGTAAATTTTTCTTAAGAATCTTTGGTATTTTTCTTTTCAGTTACAATATATTTCAATTTGCCCTGACTCTGACTCCTTCTTTCTATCAAATGATAGCAAAATTCTTTTTTCTCTCTTTTAAAACCTCCTAAAGCCCTCATTATGTTTAAAATTAGTCAGAAGCAATGAGATTTCTATTATTGTCTTGATAATTTTAAAAAGTATATTTGTGTGAGTATATCATTTACTTAATTATACTATGTGTCCCTGGAGAGAAGTGGAATCATATTTTTAATAAATTCTCATAAAATCCCATAGTTTTTAGACTAAATGTGTACAAAGATCCTAGACACATAGTATCTAAAAATATTAGCTGAGGAAAATTTTTAAAAAAAGCTCAATAAATAACTTATTTCCTTATAATACAAAATACCTGGACAGCATAGGATGTTTAGGTTGCTTCCATGTCCTGGCAATTGTAAATACTACTGCAATGAACATTGGGGCATTTGTGTCTTTTTGAATCATGATTTTCTCAGGGTATATGCCCAGGGTATGTGCCCAGTAGTGGGATTACTGGGTCATATATTAGTTCTAAATGTCCATCAACCAATGAATGGATAAAGATATGGTACATATATGGGTTTCCCAGGTGGCACTAGTGGTAAAAAGTCTGCCTGTCAATGCAGGGGATTTAAGAGACACAGGTTCTATCCTTGGGTTGGGAAGATCCCCTGGAAGAGGTCATGACAACCCACTCCAGTATTTCTGCCAGGAGAATCCAGTGGACAGAGGAGACTGGTGGACTTTGGTCCATAGGGTTGCAAAGAGTCAGATACAACTGAAGTGAATGAGCACACATGCATGCATGCAGTACACATATACAATGGAATATTAGCCATAAAAAGGAACAATATCGAGTCATTTATAGAAACATAGATGGACTTAGAGTCTGTCATACAGAGTGAAATAAATCAAAAAGAGAAAAACATATATATTAATGTGCATATGTGGAAAATAGGAAAATGGTATAGATGAACCTATTTGCAGGACAGAAATAGAGACACATAGAGAGCGGACTTGTGGACACAGTGGGGGAAGGAGAGGGTGGGACAAATTGAGAGAGTAGCATTGACATATATACACTACCGTGTGTAAAACAGCCTGCTAGTGAAAAGCAGCTGTATAACACAGGGACTCAGCTTGGTGCTCTGTGATGACCTGGAGGGATAGGATTGGGAGCAGCGTGCTCTTATCAAAACATCCACAAACAATAAATGCTGGAGAGGGTGTGGAGGGAAGGAAACCCTTCTACACTGTTGGTGGGAGTGTAAATTGGTAAAGCCACTACAGAAAACATTGTGGTGGTTCCTTTAGAAACTAAAATAGAGCTAACATATGACCCTGAAATCCCACTCCTGGGTATATACATGGAGAAAAACATGATATGAAAGGGAACATGCATTCCAACATTCACTGCAGCACTGTTTACAATAGTCAAGACATGTAAGCAATTAAATATCCATCCACAGAGGAATGGATAAAGGAGATGTAGTACATATATACAACAGAGTATTATTCAGCCATCAAAAAGAATGAAATAATGCCATATGCAGCAACATGGATGGACCTAACAATTGCCATACTGAGTGAAGTAGGTCAGACAGAGAAGGAGAAATATTGTATGACATCCCTTATGTGTGGAATCTAAAAAGAAGTGTGGTAAATAATTTGCCTGCAATGCAGGAGACACAGGTTCTATCCCTGGGTCAGGAAGATCCCCTGGAGAAGGAAGTGGCAACCCACTAAAGTATTCTTGCCTGGGAAATCTCATGGGAAGAGGAGCCTGGTGGGTTACAATCCATGGGGTCACATAAGAGTCAGTCATGACTTAGTGACTAAACAACAACAACAAAAAGAAATGATACAAATGAATTTACTCACAAAACAGAAAGAGACTCACACTCTCACAGAACAAACTTATGTTTGCTGGGGGCTAGAGGTAAGATCCAGAGAAGGCAATGGAACCCCACTCCAGTACTCTTGCCTAGAAAATCCCATGGATGGAGGAGCCTGGTGGGCTGCAGTCCATGGGGTCGCTGAGAGTCAGACACGACTGAATGACTTTACTTTCATGTTTCACTTTCATGCATTGGAGGAGGAAATGGCAACCCACTCCAGTCTTGCCAGGGGAATCCCAGGGACAATGGAGCCTGGTGGGCTGCAGTCTATGGGGTCGCACAGAGTCGGACACGACTGAAGTGACTTAGCAGCAGCAGCAGCAGCAGAGGTATGATCAGAGGAAGGGATAGTTAGGGAGTTTGGGATAGACATGTACACATTGCTTTATTTAAAATGGGTAACCGAAAAGGACCTACTGTATAGCAAAATAAAAGAAGAAGAAGGAGAAGAAGAAGCCAAACAATAACTATTTAAAATAAACACATTTAATAACATTTCTTTGTCAACTAAAAGACAGATTTTAAATATTGCTTTGGAACTGCCATTAAAGGCTGAATCTTAACACTTAGCTGTCACTTTCCAAGGAAGCACTTTTTAAAAAGCATTCCTGACAGGAATTTAATTGAAATATAAAGTCAAGACTGAAAAATTCTGGGTTAAGTGGGGCAGATGAAAGGAAGAGGTTTCACACAACATTGCAGAAAGAAAGAATATAGAGACCAGGAATTGCTCACTACATAACCTTGAATGTGTGAAGGAAGTTGACCTTCAATAGCCTGAGAAAGGAAAACAAAGGATCTTTCATAAAGAACTTTTATACACTGCTCAGGTAATTGGACTTTATTATGATGATAAGCAGAAGTCATTGAAATAATTTTGAAGAAATGCAATAAAATTTGTTTTAGGATGATAACTCCAGAACAATGTCGTGTCTTTAAAGAATGGAAGATATCTTCAGGATAGAATGCAAGAAGTGGAATCTATTTTTGCCCAATTTCCACACAAACTTTACCTGTTCTATTAAAACTCCATATCTCTTAAAATGTAATCAAGATGTCAAGATGCAAACATATTTTTGAAAAACAGATAAAGCATTTGAATTAAGAAATTTAAATGATAAATTATTTGAGGTGAAAATAGAGTAAGTATACAAAATTTAGTTTAAAAAGGGAAGAACAATAGATTCTTTATTGCAAGATTAATGATTAAACTTAACATTTCTAGAATTACTTGAACATTTTCCTGATGTCTTTGTGAACACTACTAAATAAATTAAAAATTTAATACAAAAATTAACTTGATAGTATAAAAATTTGTCTTCCTTTCACTAATAGATGTATCCAGAATTATTTTCCAGTATTATCAAAATATGTATCCATATGATTGAATATATTATCAAAGCTAAATTTTAAGATAACCTTTCTCTTTTATCCAATAGGTGTTTGTTATTTACTTTTAGTGTTAAATATCCATTTATATTTGATTTACTAAAATTGGCAATAATTCTAATTTCATATCACATAAAAATAAGAAATCTCATAAATTTCAGAAACAGAGCCTGAAAAATAAAACATTAAATATTATGATTTTAAGTTCAATACAAACTGTAATATATATATATATATATGACTGGAGAACAAATGTTAGATTAATTAAACTGCCACATTTGCATGATTAAATTTCTTGTTTTGGCTTTCTTATTAAAAGTAAGAAAGCTCAAAAAGATTTTTCTCTGGTTTGGTTGTGTTTACAAGAGTACTTCTACTCATTAGAAATGGCTGCATCTGCAGAGCACAAATGTGTCTTAATTATAGGTTTTTTAGGGTGAACATCTGTGCCCTTTTCTGCAACTATGTAGATACTTTGATGATTCTTAGAGAATATGTGGTTAAATTTGTACACTTATTTGCTAATTCACTTTATTTAGTGTAAATCAGGAATACTTTAACGTTCACCTGTATCACTTTAACATGCCACTTTACACTAAACACAGTTTTGTATAATTAATTTAAAATATAAATTTAGAATCAGGTAAGGTTTTTATTGGGTTTTGAACTGGTAAGATGGAAACAAAATCTCTCTCCTTCCTTTTTCTATTTTTCTTTTAGTAAAATTATAGTTTTCTGAAGTAGAGATGAGAGTTCCCTTTTTTCTCGAACAGTATGATAATAACTTTGACTTTAAAATAATATGTTACCTAGGGAAATAAAGTGCTATATATATATATATATATACATATATATGCCATATTTATATATATTTTTAAAAGCAAAGTTATTTTATTTTACATATTTGATTATATAAATAGCTCTAACATGGACAAAACAAGACAGGGAAGCCTTTTAGTCACAGAATATGATCTTAAACACAGAATTACCAGCAATTTTTTCTGGAGGAGTGAAGTAAGCATGGAATATGGTCAAGTGGATTGGGAATGATTCAGCAAGAAATATTTTTGATAGAAAGGCAGGAAATTGTTTGCAGAAAGGCCTTAAAAAATGTCTATTTTTACTACCCTAAGTATGACATTTTGTCAAAAGTATTGAAAATTAACTTTCTTCAGGGTGCGGTGGAAGTATCTTCTCTGGAAAGAATTCCTTTCATATTTTGGATCAGAATCACTACAGTAAAAAGTGTGAGTGAAAGTGAAGTTGCTCAGTCATGTCCGACTCTTTGCGACCCCATGGACTGTAGCCTACCAGGTTCCTCCTTCCATGGGATTTTCCAGGCAAGAATACTGGAGTGGGCTGCCATTTCCTTCTCCAGATTTTCCCGACCCAGGGATTGAACCCGGGTCTCCCACATTGTAGGCAGACGCTTTACTCTCTGAATCACCAGGGAAGCTTGTAAAAAGTGTAGCCAAGAACAAATTTGAAATTTTTGCTAGATAGCTAACAGTCTTAACAAGCAAGCATCTGCTGTGACCAGGGTGCTGTGTGTTGTACTTAGTCATGCCTGATTCTTTATGACCCCATGGACTGCAGCCTGTCTGGCACCTCTGTCCATGGGGATTCTCCAGGCATGAATACTGGAGTGGGTTGCCATACCCTTCTCCAGGGGATCTTCCCAATCCAGGGACTGAACCCAGGTTGCCCACATTGCAGGCAGATTTTTGTTGTTGTTGTTATTGTTGTTCTTAACTATCTGGGCCAAGGGAAACCCAAGAATACTGGAGTGAGTAGTTTATCCTTTCTCCAGGGGATCTTCCCAACCCAAGAATTGAACTGGGGTCTCCTGCATTACAGGCAGATTCTTTATCTGCTGAGCTACTACTAAGGAAACATGTCACCAGGATGGCCTGAACATTTCCTCAGCTTGTCTTGATGTTAGACAGAGTTTTCCCAACTCTAGGGCCCTGACCTCCTTTAATACTTGGGGGAAGATAGCTAACTTGGATAAAGGAAAATTAACAAACACAAGTGACCAACCTCCTCCTTAAGGTGCTTTTATTATTAGTTCACCCCTCTTTGTTTCAGCAGAGTGAGATCACCTTTCTTTCATATTGCAATTGTCTTAACTCTTTCCTGTCAAAATAACCTTGAACAAAATCTTCCCTGCTATTTTAACAAGTATCGGGTACAATTTTTCTTTTATAACTGTCCCTGTTTTTCTGAATTTATGAATTTAAATCATGTTATTCAGTTATAACTTTGGGACTTCTGGTACAGGTAAATTTGTAACATTTTGCTGGATTTATTAGAATATTAAAGGAGTGATAATGACAAAAGTTAGTTGATTATGGCTTAATGAGTTTTGAGGAAAATCACGAATGTTCTTTTTTGATTATAAGACCATCATTCCTTAGGACATGATTTTTGAAAAATAATATTGTAACTTCAAAAATAGTACTGCAGTGGTAAAACTGTTCTCTTTACTTGAGAAAAATTTTCATGAATCATAGTTTTCTAATTTCTTTCAAGTTATTAAAGAAGTATTTTTCCAGAAACATCATGAGGAATGTAAGGGTATTAGTTCAGTGACTTTTCAGCTAACGCAAGTTACCAAATGATTATTAAGTTTCTATAGAATACTTGGGGCTCACACATTCTTACTATTCAAACATCCATATAATTTATCAAGATACTGCTTGACTATACATCCTATCTGAATAGAAGAAAGTTCAGTTCAGTTCAGTTCAGTTGCTCAGTCGTGTCCAACTCTTTGTGACCCCATGAACCACAACACGCCAGGGCTCCCTGTCCATCACAAACTCAGGTAGTTTACTCAAACTCATGTCCATTGAGTCGGTGATGCCATCCATCTACCTCATCCTCTGTTGTCCCCTTCTCCTGCCCTTAATCTTCCCCAGCATCAGGGTTTTTTCAAATGAGTCAACTCTTCCCATGAGGTGGTCAAAGTATTGGAGTTTCAGCTTCAACATCAGTCCTTCCAATGAACACCCAAGACTGATCTCCTTTAGGATGGACTGGTTGGATCTCCTTGCAGTCCAAGGAACTCTCAAGAGTCTTTTCCAACACCACAGTTCAAAAGCATCAGTTCTTCGGTGCTCAGTTTTCTTCACCATCCAACTCTCACACCCATACATGACTACTGGAAAAACTATAGCCTTGACTAAGATGGACCTTTGTTGACAAAGTAATGTCTCTGCTTTTCAATATGCTATCTAGCTTGGTCATAACTTTCCTTCCAATGAGTAAGTGTCTTTTAATTTCATGGCTGCAATCACCACCTGCAGTGATTTTTGAGCCCCCCAAAATAAAGTCAGCCACTGTTTCCCATCTATTTGCCATGAAGTGATGGGACCTGATAACATGATCTTAGTTTTCTGAATGTTGAGCTTTAAGCCAACTTTTTCACTCTCCTCTTTCACTTTCATCAAGAGGCTTTTTAGTTTCTCTTCACTTTCTGCCATAAGGGTGGTATCATCTACATATCTGAGGCTATTGGTATTTCTCTTGGCAATCTTGATTACAGCTTGTGCTTCTTCCAGCTCAGTTGGTCTGCAATTTTTGTTTGTTTGTTTCAGTTCATTACAGCTTTGCCCTTTATAAGTGGTATGGGTACCGAAATGCATTTTTACATCTGTGTGTGTCTGTTAGTCGCCCAGTAGTGTCCAACTCTGCAACCCCATGGACTGTAGCCTGCCTGGCTTTTCTCTCCATGAAATTCTCCAGGCAAGAATACTGAAGTGGGTTGCCATTCCATTCTCCAAGGAATCTTCTGACCCAGGGATTGAACCCAGGTCTCCTGCAATGCAGGAAGATTCTTTACTGACTGAGCCACTAGGGAAGCCCTATTTTTTATTTTTTTTTACATCTACTTGACTACCATTAAATTCTATAAAGGATTTTTTCTTCAATTTTTAAATACTCAGGATAAAAATGGATATAACTTGAAACAACTATCAAATAAAAGTAACTCAAGTTCATTTTTAAATGAGCTACATTTAAAATTTTCAGGCTAATAAACTAATATATCATTTTTAATAGAGGATTCTAATCACCAAATGTTCTAGAATCCAGCTGAACTATTTAAAATCCTAAAAGATGTTGCTAAAATGATGCACTCAATATGGCTACAAATTTGGAAAATTCAATAATGGGCACAAGACTGGAAAAGGTCAATTTTGATTCCAATCCTAAAGAAAGGCAGTGCCAAAGAATGTTCAAACTACCATATAATTGCACTCATTTCACATGCTAACAAGGTAATGCTCAAAATCCTTCAAGCTAGGCTTTAGGAGTATGTGAACTGAGAACTTCCAAATGTACAAGCTAGATTTAGAAAAGGCAGAGGAACCAGATATCAAGTTGCCAACATTTGTTGGCTCATAGAGAAAGCAAGGGGATTCCAGAGAAACATCTACTTCTGCTTCATTGATAACACTAAAGCCTTTGACTGCGTGGATCACAACAAACTGTGGAAAATTCTTATGGAGCTGGGAATACAAGACCACCTTACGTGTCTCCTAGAAACCTGTATGCAGTTCAAGAAGCAACAGTTAGAACTAGACATGGCCTGGTTCCAAATTGGGAAAGGGATATGACAAGGCTGTGTATTGTCATCATGTTTATTTAACTTATATTCAGAGCACACTATGTGAAATGCCAGGCTGTATGAATCACAAGCTGGAATCAAGATTGCAGGGAGAAATATCAGTAACTTCAGATATGCAGATGATACCACTATAATGACAAAAACTGAAGAGGAACTAAAGAGCCTCTTGAGGTGAAAGAGGAGAGTGAAAAGCATGCTTAAAACTAAACATTCAAAAAACTATGATAATGGCATACAGTGCCAACACTTCATGGCAAATAGATGGGGAAACAATGGAAACACTGACAGACTTTATTTTGGGGGGGGGGGGGGGCTCCAAAATCACTGTGCACAGTGACTGCAGCCATGAGATTAAAAGATATTTGGTCCTTGGAAGAAAGCTATGAAAAACCTAGGCAGCACATTAAAAAGCAGAATCATCACTTTGCCAACAGAGGTCCATATAGTCACATTATGGTTTTTCCAGTAGTCATGTAGGGATGTAAGAGTAGGACGATAAAGAAGGCTGAAGAATTGATGTTTTCAAATTGTGATGCTGGAGAAGACTCTTGAGGGTCTCTTGGACTGCACAGCAATTAAACCAGTCAATCCTAAAGGAAATCAACCCTAAATAGTCATTGTAAGGACTGATGCTGAAGAATGCCAATACTTTGGCCACCTGATGCAAAGAGCTGCCTCATTGGAAAAGACGTTGATGTTGGGAAAGATTGAGGACAGGAGGAAAAGTTGGTGGCAGAGGATGAGATGGTTGGATGGCATCACTGACTCAATGAACATGAATTTGAGCAAACTCCAGGGTTAGTGAAGGACAGGGAAGCCTGGCGTGCTGCAGTCCATGGAATCATAAAGACATACATATGACACCAACTGAACAACAGTCACCAAATGAAATGCACAGTTCATTAATAAGCAAAATCCTATTGATATTACTAACAAATTTTCCTCAAACATATGTTTTAGAAGAGAAACTTTTCTTTTTGTATTCTTTTTTGTTTCCTCCTCAATGCACAGAAAAGTTGCAAATACTTTGCAAAATCATTTATATTTGTGGCTTGAGCCTCAAATGCCAGTCTTATTTGAGCCTGTTCTTGCTTTCTCTCTTAGCTTAGCAAAGCTCTCACTGCCTTTAAGAATCTGAAGAAACTGTGTCTGTCCCATTCTACAATATTTATGTTACTTTGGTTGTTGATTCGTTCCCTCAAAGCGTACATATTGATTGCTAATTGTGAGAGAAGCACTCATTATGTGCAGGAGAAGATAAAAAGATGAAAACACAAAATACACAATATATGCCTTCAAGCTGTAGTTTGGGAGCTAAATCTTGTATGAAATTTAAGGTACATAACTAACTATTGTAAAAGATAGAAAGTGATAAATGCCATAGAAGAACAATCAATAAAATGCTATCAGCGTCCTGGGTTTGGAGAAGTTCTATAAAACCCTGAAATCAGGGATGGTTTCAGAATTTTAACTGGGGCTGATGGGTATGAGGGATCTGTATGATAGAGAGAAAGCAAAGTATGTTTAAAGCCATTCCAGATGGTGAATAGCATGTAAATAGGCAAGAACTGCAGAAAGTGAAAAATGTATAAAATGTGTATGCAATTCCACCTGACTAGAAATCAGGCTTGGTAAATGTAAATAATGAAAGCTCAGTGGCAAAGTTTAAAATTACAGCAAATCTTGAGCACCAGACTAAGCAGATTTGATATTATACAGTGAAGAGTAAATGAGGATATATTTAAATATCAAACAAAAAAATCACCTACTGTTAAGGAAGAAAAAGTAGAAAAATAAAACAAAAGTTAAGAAACAACAGCATCAGAGCTGTTATAAAAAAGATTATATGGCAGGACTTAAAAAATATATATATTAGAGGGGGGAAATAACAACTGCAAGACAAACCCCAAGCACATAATTATAATTATCTGTGAAAGAGGTAATTTGGTGTGTAAGCATGGATGTGCCAGGATATATAAAATATGTAGATATGTAGAATATGTAAAACATGATTAGTGATTGAATGTGAAGAATAAGGTAGAGAGCAGACAGAGAATCTTAGACGACTCTAAAATTTTGTTCCTAGGAGGTCTTGTACTTTTGATGGCTGGCACAACTGATACAGAAAACAATATGATGGTTCTCCAAAAATAAAGAATAGAATTACCATCTAATCTAGCCATATCACTTTTGAGCATATATCCAAAGGAATTGAAAGCAGGGCCTCTTAGAGATAAGTGTATGCCCATGTTCACAGCAGTATTATTATTTCAGTAGCCAAATTGTGAAAACAAGCCAAATATTCATTGACAGATGAATGTGTTCATATACAATGGAATCTTACTTAGTCATAAAAAATCTTGCTTAGTCACAAAAAAAAAAAAAAGTCTTTCCTTAATTAGAGGAAATTCTGACACGTAATACAGCATGGGTGCATCTTGAGGACACCATACTAACTGAAAGAAATCAGTCACAAAAATAGAAATACTGTGTGACTTCATTCACAAGAGCGGCTGCTGCTGCTGCTAAGTTGCTTCAGTCATGTTTTCAAGTTTATATTCAGATGTGTAGAGACAGAAAGTAGAATGGTGGTTACCAGGTACTCAGAGGAGAGGGAAAAGGGGAGCTATGTTTTCGTAGATATTTGGTTTTGCAACATGAAAAAGTTCTGGAGATTGGCTGCACAGCAATATGAGTATACTTCACATTTCTGTACTGTATGCTTAAAAATGTTTATGACGGTGAATTTTATGTTATATGTATTTTATCTCAATTTAATATTTAAAAAGGGAAATAGAAGTAAAGTAAAAAGAAAAGGGCAAAGAAAGAAAAGAAATACACCATACACATATATATTTAATCAGAATTACTTCTTTAAGACAGCGCAGATTGGAAAGAGAACTTCAAAGAGAAATGGTCTTTAAAGATTACCATTATATATTTAAGAGCTATATAACTAACAAGGCAGAAACAACTTGGTGTATGTAAAATCTGGTGGTATACTTTTAACAGAAGGTATAATCCATTATTGGAACTTGCTGAAGAAAGATTTTCAGAGAGTCCCCACTATGGAAGTGTGAGAATCATGTAATAGGATACCTAACTGCCAGTCCTGCTCCTGACACCTTCTATTTATAAAATCTTGGAAATGTCACTTAATGACTTGATTAGAACAGCAAGAATACTAGAATGGGTAGCCGTTCCCTTCTCTGGGGGATTTTCCCAACCCAGGGATAGAACCCAGGTCTCTTATATTGCAGGCAGATTCTTTACCATCTGAGCCGCCAGGGAAGCCCTAATTAAAACACACAATCATAAATAATAACACTTGCTTATCTCAGGGGATTATTATGAGATTTAAATAATGCATTTATCCATGCTTGGTATACAAGAAAGGTAAGTGTTATAATCATCTGCTGACCTCCTTGATGGGTTTTGCGTAAACAATGAGAGCAATTTCTAGGTTAATTGCCGCAGAGAGGGTTGCCAGAGACTGTCAAAAGCAGGCTGAGATCATAATAGCTACAACATCACATAGGGCATCATGGTCAGTGATGAGAACAAGCTAAGTAATTTAGACTCAGAAGTTTAGACTCGTTTACCAGGTCTGTATGTTTGCATTAATATATTAATAATTTCCTTGAAAAAAATCCAGCATTCACTTCCTGCTTACTACATATTGTTAAAAAGTGTTGATCTTTCACATAAATTCATGCCATAGCTGTAGAAAGGAAGGAACAGAAACGGGGGACCTATGTGAATTTGACAGAATATGAAAAGGAGATAGGAAAAATGAAACCTCAAGGAGGAACTAAGAGTGATGGGATGATACTATTTTAGAAATTTGACCAGGGAAATCTCATTCATTTACATTGCAACCAGCAGAAACTGGGGAGAGAGGGAGTAGCAGTTTCCATCGAGGAACTCAGCCCTTTACAAATATTTTATTCAATCTTTACAACAATTCTAAAAGATAGACTTTTATCCTCATTTTTTAGATAAGGACACTGTATGTAATTTGGCCCAAAGCAACCTAGAAGTAAATGGTGAGTGGGTGGTTTTCCAGTCAATTCTTTCTCTCATTCCTATGACCAGGCATTTTCTATAATACAATCAACCAAAGGTCCACGTTTCAAAATGCACTCAGGCGGTTTACCAGAACGATCACACCTCAATGACATTTCATCTTCTCCATCTAAACGGTCTCTAACTGGAGGGTATGTTTACAAAATAGAGCATATTACTTTGCTGAACAGCAAAACATGTTTCTTCCAAGGGGACAGAGAGGTCACAGTCATTCTGAGTTGAAAAAATGCTCAGAGATCAGCACATCTGAGGTCCTCATTGAGGACAATTAGACCCAGAGAAATGAAAGAATTTGCCAAAGGCCCTCTTCCAGTAAACTGTGCTGCCACTTCAAAACTGCCCATTTTGGGTAAACTGACTAAAGTTGCTATGTATTGCTTATTAATGTTCTTAAACCATTCAGGGATTAATAAGACTACTGTCTAATGCATGATTAACTCTATTAACAATGTCTAACTTGTCACTAAATTATAACTGAAATTTCATTGCCAATGGCATAGTTACTTTATTAAAAGTTGTCAGTATTTGCCAGAGAGAGCTAGATCATTTTTTTGTAATTCCATATTACTACTCATGTGCCCACTGATAAGTTATATTCTTAACTCTATCAACCAAAATTCTTGGAAGTAACCCCTCACTATTACCTGTAACAAGTAAAATGTAGATTGGCCTAGCAACTCTGGCACTTTGGGGTTTCTACCCTTGCAGTGAATATGATGTTTTCCTGATTGCTCCTTACTCATTTCATCCTCTTTTCACTGGTCCCTAAAACTAGGTTATTGCTTTGTTTTGATCAACATGGCAAGAAAACATAAGCAGTATATTTACTTTTCCATTCTCTTTCCTGACAATTAACACTTGTGTATTTTACTATGATTTTAATAAAAAACATCAGGACAAGAAATAGAACCATGGTTCTTCAGTACTTGGTGGCTATGACTTACAGGATTTTAAAGCTCATCTTGCAGTATTTCTTATTGACTTGTAAGGTGAATATAACCATGCCCGAAAACACTTGTTAAACTGCATGTAATACTAAGAAAGTAGAGGTAACAGATTGAACTTAGCTTATGGTAATGAAGTCAACAATTATTTAAAATGAAATATGACTTGAATAAACATAGTACTTTATAGTCTGAAGTTAATATTTTGGAACCAGGAATATGCCCCTCCTTCATCACCACCTCTACTCCATCACCCATAGCAGAGTGAGAGTCAAAGTCTTGCATGAGAAACAAAACAAAACAAAAAATAAATGCTGCAGTTCTCCTCTGTGAGTACTGAGCATTTAATGAGAAACAGATGTTCAACTTACATGCAAAGAAATGAATAAAACATATAAATAAAGGCTGAGCATCCTCATAACTGACTTGCCGTGAAGTAAGACCATTCAAAGTTTCCTAATGATAATAGTCATGCATACAAAAACGCAGAGAAAAAAAAGTCCATGCCCCACATTTACCATCATCTAAATATCAATAGAAGGAACCAAACAAGGTTAATTGAGTCTGAGAACCTAGTGTATTAGCCCATAGCCTAATACAGTTACAGTAGGCCCTTGGACAACATGGGGGGGTTAGGAATGCTGACCCTCCCCCACTGTGGAAAATCCACATATGATTTATGTGGGGCCCTCTTGTCTCATGTGTCCTTATCCAAGATTCCTCTCTATCCCTGGTTTTGCATCCCAGGATTCTACTGACCTCATGTAGTAGTGTGGTATTTCCTCTTGAAAAAATTGGAATATAAGTGAACCCATAGAGTTAAAGTACAAAGTCCTTCAAGAGTAGCTGTATAGTAGAGGGTCAGTAAAATGGACTGGAAAGGGCAAATTTAATTCAGATGACCATTATATCTACTACTGTGGGCAAGAATCTCTTTGAAGACATGGAGTAGCCCTCATAGTCAACACAAAAATCTTAAAAGCAGTACTTGGGTGCAATCTCAAAAATGACAGAATGATCACTGTTCGTTTAGAAGCAAATCATTCAATATCATAGTAATCCAAGTCTATGACCCAACCAGTAATGGTGAAGAAGCTGAAGTTGAACAGTTCTATGACCCAACAAGACCTTCTAGAACTAACACCTAAAAAAGATGTCCTTTTCATTATAGGTGACTGAAATGCAAAAGTAGGAAGTCAAGAAATACCTGGAATAACAGGCAAATTTGTCCTTGGAGTACAGAATGAAGCAGGGCAAAGGCTAACAGGGTTTTCCCAAGAGAACACAATGATCAGAGCAAACACTCTCTTCCAACAACACAAGAGATGACTCTATACATGGACATCACCAGATGGTCAATACTGAAATCAGATTGATTATATTCTTTGTAGCAAAGGTGGAGAAGCTCTATACAGTCAGAAAAAATGCGACTGGGAGCTGACAGTGACTTAGATCATGATCTCCTATTGCAAAATTCAGACTTACATTGAAGAAAGTAGGAAAAACCTCTAGACATGACCTATATCAAACTCCTTATGATTATACAATGTAAGTGACAAATATACAAAAGATTAGATCTGATAAAGTGCCTGAAGAACTATGGACAGAGGTTCATGATATTGTGTAGGAGGCAGTGATCAAGACCATCCACAAGGGGAAAAAAAATGCAAAAAGGCAAAATGGTTGCCTGAGGAATCCTTACAAATAGCTCAGAAAAAAGAAGTGAAAGGCAAAGGAGAAAAAAAAAAAAAGATATACTCATTTGAATACAGAGTTACAAAGAATAGCAAAGAGAGATAAGAAAGCCTTCCTCAGCGATCAATATAAAGAATGGGAAAGACTAGAGATGTCTTCAAGAAAATTCAAGATACCAAGGGAACATTTTGTGCTAAGATGGGCAAAATAAAGGACAGAAACATTATGGACCTAACAGAAGCAGAAGATATTAAGAAGAGATGGCAAGAATACACAGAAGAGCTATACAGAAAAGATTTTCATGACCCAGATAACCACGATGGTGTGATCACTCACCTAGAGCCAGACATCCTGGAATGTGGAGTCAAGTGGGCCTTAGGAAGCATCACTACAAACAAGTCTAGTGGAGGTGATGGAATTCCATTTGAGCTATTTTAAATTCTCAAGGATGATGCTGTGAAAGTGCTGCACTCAATATGCCAGCAAATTTGGAAATCTAAGGAAATTTGGAAAAGGTCAGTTTTCATTCCAATCCCAAAGACGAGATTGCCAAAGAATGTTCAAACTACTGCGCAATTGCACTCATCTCACATGTTAGCAAAGTAATGCACAAAATTCACCAAGCCAGGCTTCAACAGTATGTAAACTGTGAACTTACAGATGTTCAAGCTGGATTTAGAAAAGGTAGAGGAATCAGAGATCAAATTGCCAGCATCTGTTGGATCATAGAAAAAGCAAGAGAATTCCAGAAAATCATCTACTTCTACTTACTGATTATGCCAAACTGAGATCATGGCATCCGGTTCCATCACTTCATGGAAAATAGATGAGAAAACAGTGGAAACAGTGGCTGACTTTATTTTTCTGGGCTCCAAAATCACTGCAGATGGTGATAGAAGCCATGAAATTAAATGACGCTTACTCCTTGGAAGGAAAGTTACGACCAACCTAGACAGCATATTGAAAACAGAGGCATTACTTTGTCAACAAAAGTCCGTCTAGTCAAGACAATGGTTTTTCCAGTGGTCATGTATGGATGTGAAAGTTGAACTATAAAGAAAGCTGAGCACCGAAGAATTGATGCTTTTGAACTGTGGTGTTGGAGAAGACTCTTGAGAGTCCCTTGGGCTGCCGGGAGATACAACCAGTCCATCCTAAAGGAAGTCAGTCCTGAGTATTCATTGGAAGGACTGATGCTGAGGCTGAAACTCCAATACTTTGGCCCCCTGATGTGGAGAGCTGACTCACTTAAAAAGACCCTGATTCTAGGAAAGACGGAGGGCAGGAGGAGAAGGGGATGACAGAGGATGAAGTGGTTGGATGGCATCACCAACTCAATGGATATGGTTTTAGTGAACTCTAGGAGTTGGTGATGGACAGGGAGGCCTGGCGTGCAGCTGTTCATGGGGTCGCAAAGAGTTGGACATGACTGAGTGAATGAACTGAACTGAACTGATTATGCCAAAGCCTTTGACCATGTAGATCACAACAAACAGTGAAAAAGTCTTCAAGAAGGGAACACAGACCACCTCTGTGCCTCATGAGAAATCTGTATGCAGGTCATATAGCAAGAGTTAGAACCAGATATAGAACAACAAACTGATTCCAAATTGGGAAAGGAGTATGTCAAAACTGTATATTGTCACCTTGCTTATTTAAATTATATTCAGAGTACCTCATGTGAAATGCTTGGCTGGGTGAAGCATAAACTGAATCAAGATTGCGTGGAGAAATATCAGTAACCTCAGATATGCAGATGACACCACCCTTATGGCAGAAAGTGAAGAAGAACTAAAGAGCCTCTCGATGAAAGTGAAAGAGGAGAGTGAAAAAGCTGGCTTAAAACTCAACATTCAAATACCTAAAACCATCCAGTCCCATCACTTCATGGCAAATAGATGGGGAAACAATGACAGTGACAGGTTTTATTTTGGGGGGCTCCAAAATCACTGCAGGTGGTGACTGTAGACATGAAATAAGAGACACTTGATCCTTGTAAGGAAAGCTATGACCAACCTAGGCAGCATATTAAAAAGCAGAAAAATTTACTTTGCCTACAAAGGTCTGTTTAGTCAAAGCTATGGTTTCTCCATTAGTCATGTATAGATGTGAGAGTTAGACCATTAAAAAAAAAAGCTGAGTGCAAAAGACATTGGTGCTTTTGAACTGTGTTGTTGAAGACTCTTGAGAGTCCCTTGGACTGCAAGGAGATCCAATCAGTTCATCCTAAAGGAAATCAGTCCTGAATATTCATCAGAAGGACCAATGCTGAAGCTGAAACTCCGATATTTTGGCCACCTGATGCAAAGAAGTAACTCATTGGAAAAGACCCTGAAAATGAGCAAGACTGAAGGCAGGAGGAGAAGCAAATGACAGAGGATAAGATGTTTGGATGGCATCATTGACTCAAAGGACATGAGTTTGAGTAAGCTATGGAAGTTGGTGATGGACAGGGAAGCCAGGCATGCTGCAGTCCATGGTGCTGCCAAGAGTCAAACGTGACTGAGAGACTGAACTGAGCTGGAACAGATAAAAGCAATTCCTCACTGAATGCTGAGGCTAGGTTGTAAGTGTTGGGGCTGGTTTGATAGCTCTTGTATTTTAGTGCTTATCCATCCACTCATCCACTACCTGTTAACTGGGTTACTTTTGATTGTTTTCAAATTTGATTTAATATAGTAGTTTATTTTAATTGACTATTTTAATTAATAAAATCTTCTCATTGCAATTATTCTTATAAATATGTAATTAAATATTTTATGCATCATTAAAATTTAAATGTAAATTAGTGAGATTTTATTTTTCATGAAAACTAAAGTCATTTCTCTAAAAGGCAAAATGGAAGCACATTACCCAAACAAAAACAAAACAAAAAGTATTTTTGAATTGTGTGTAGGCATAATGCCATTATTGCCTCACAAATAGAAGGGGAAAAGGTGGAAGCAGTGACAGGCTTCATCTTCTTGGATTCCAAATTCACTGTGGATGATGGCTGCAGCCATGAAATCAGAAGACTGTTGCTTCTTGGCAGGAAAGTGATGACAAACCTAGACAGTGTGTTGAAAAGCAGAGACATTACTCTGCTAACAAAGGCCTGTATAATCAAGGCTATGGTCTTCCTAGTGGTCATGTACGGTTGTGAGAGCTGGACCATAAAGAAGGCAGAATGCCAATGAGTTGATGCCTTTGAACTGTGGTGCTGGAAAAGACTCCTGAAAGTCCCTTGGACAGCAAGGTGATCAAACCAGTTAATCTTAAGGGAGATCCACCTTGAATATTCACTGAAAGGACCAATGCTAAAACTGAAGCTCCAGTATTTTGGTCATCTAATGTGAACAAACAACTCATTGGAAAAGTCCCTGATGCTAGGAAAGATTGAGGGCAGAAGGAGAAGAGGGTGTCAGAGGATGAGATGGCTGAACAGAATCACTGATGCAATGAACATGAACTTGGGCAAACTCTGGGAAGTGGTAAGGAACAGGAAGGCCTGGAATGCTGCAGTCCATGGGGTTGCAAAGAGTCGGACACAACTGAGTGGTGGAAAAACAACAAGAACAAAATGTATGAAAGTTGGGGGGAAAAGTCACAAAAATCCAGAAAAATTCTATATCAAAATGCCAACTGATGAATATACCTCACCATCTGGTTCCACAAGGATTAGATCATTGGCCACTGCAGTCACTGACTTTTAACACTTTCTTAAAGGAGTTCAGGAAAAGACATGAGTAAGGTACTCTGTACTCTGGGAAAAAGTGGCAGAAGAAGCCTTTAGATAGTTAACAGAAGATTTTATGAGCCTGATTTCTTGCATTTTCTCATATCTCGAAAAGCACTGAAATCATTAACAGAGACATCTGCTCATCATGATTAGCAGCAATCTGCCAAAATGTGTACTTGATTGCATGTACCCACTTCACAAAAATCACATATATACTGGCTGCCCCCTCACCTCTTGGAGAAGTTCCGAAGTGCTATGAGGGGCTCTCTTCCTGGCTCTAGTCCATATTAGGCTCCAAATAAAACTTTATCCACAGCTATCACATTGTGTTTTTTTTTTTTCTTTATGTGACAGATTTCTTTCTTCACATTTATTTTTAAATTCTATAATTTTTTCTTAAAATATTACAAAAATGGATAAATTATGGTATGCATTAATCAAGAAAGAAAATACAATTTCCTTAAGGAAGCTAACAGAAAAATGGTCCCAGTAGTACGTAAGACAGATTGACAAATGGATATATAATTACATGTTTTAAACTAAAATGCTTTTATTATTACTACTTTCATCGACTTATTTAAATAATCAGCCATCTACCAGGGCCAATAATATCAGGTACAAGGCCATCTGTTATATGCAATTATGATGAGTAGCAAAACAGTGAAATGTATCTGTACTGAAAACTAGGAACCAATTGAATCAAGATCCCATCCCAGAAAGTAATAGGCACAGAGGATGCTATGCTTTGCTATGGTTATCTTATCACCTGTGAGCAATCACTATAACTATGAACAAAATATAATTAAGCTTGAATTGTTAGTTTTCTGTGCAATGGACTGAAGCACGACAGTCATGTCATTTTTAGTGGACACCTACTCTGTCCAGCTCACTGTACAATGAGTGTGGTTTAGCTTGTGTGTGTGCTCAGTTGCTCAATGTCTGACTCTTTGAGACCCCATGGACAGTAGCCCACCAGGTTCCTTTGTCTATGGGATTTCCCAGGCAAGAATATTGGAGCATGTTGCCATTTCCTCCTCCAAGGGATCTTCCTGACCCAGGGATTGAACCTGTGTCTACCACATCTGCATTGCGGATGATTTCTTTACCACTGAACCACTGGAGAAGCCTGTGGTTTAGTTTAGTGGTTCTCTAATTAGAAGGATGAGAATCACCTGAGGGGCTTAACATCCAAGACTTCTGGGCCCTGTCACTTAAGATTATGGTTCAAGAGGTCTGGGATAAGGGTGTAGGATTGCATTTTGAATGAGTTCCCTAGTGATACTGTTCTTGCTGGTCCAGGCACCACATTTTAGGAACCACTATTTCAGGATATCAACAAGACAAACAAATTTTACAGTAGAAAATGTTGCAATCTAAAAACTCAGAATGGCTGATATCACATGCAAAAAGCAGAATATATACAAAATTTAATAAATAAATTAACCAATTGGCTGCCACTGATGCATCCCAGAGTTGGCTGAAGTCAACAATATAAATGTTTTGAAGAAATTAGCCAGAAATTCTTCCTCTTTTCAAGAATAATGAAGGGTAATTGAGTATTTGTGCTGTGATTAGTCTCTTAGTTGTGTCTGACTCTTTGCAATCCGATGGACTGTAGCCCGCCAGGCTCCTCTGTCCATGGGATTCTCCAGACAAGAATACTGGAGTGGGTTGCCATGCCCTCCTCCAGGAGGAGGAGGATCTTGGGGAACCAGGAAGATCCAGGGGATCTTCCCAACTTAGGGATTGAACTCAGGTCTCCCACATTCAGGCGGATTCTTTACCATCTGAGCCACCAGGGAATCCCTACTGAGTAATTTGTAGGCACAAACAAATGTGACTTAGCATGTGCTAAGAACTATTTTGAAAGCATACTGGCAAAATTAAATCTATCTCTTTCTTTTTTTTTTTTCCAGTAATATCTCCAGTTGTGTCACAAGCTGATCCTAAAGGGACAATTCAGTTCATTAGCGTAATAGATTAAAATCTATTCAGAAAACATTTTTCAAATAAATTTAAATTGTGGAGAAAAGGAAAAGTCATTCAGAGAAAGGCTCTAGGTTACATTTTCTATTCCTCGTTAAAGGATTGATTATAGAAATAACTGCTGAAAAGCCCCGAGGATGAAGAGAAGTGCAAACTGTATTTAAATGAAAATAGATGTAATCACATGAACTGTGCTAGAATTATTTTCATTCAACATTTCAAAGATATAATAATTTTTATACCATATTGCCTGAGTCCTGGTTTTTGTGAGAAGTAATCCATCCTGAGCTCATTTTATCGTTAACTCCTTAACTGGAGATGGGTAAGTGCTTGCCTTATATCCAAAGCTATGCTCTCTGTAAAAAAGTACTTTGAGATGGAACAGTAAGAAACCTTTGCTTGTGTGTGTGTTTTAATCTATATGCTTTCATACTGACTCTGTAAGAAAGTGTCATCAAGCTATGGGGGGACATTTTTTAAAAGTTGAATGAGAAACATGAAAGCAATTACGAAGCTCAGATTTTAGGGCATGCATTAAAGGACTATAATTTTAGAATGTAACTATGCCTTGCCATAAAAGGGAGGTAAGCTTTTTATACTGAACTGTTTTTATATGTTGCACGTACAAAATGGGCATATTAAAATTACTTCTGAGTGTATGCAAAAAGTAAACAAGAGCTTTAGGTTTATAAACAGAGACAGGAGAAAACGAAATTTTGATGTTACTTTTATTAAATACAAAATAGTATATATTAAAAATCAGCTTTCAGTAGAATATTAAGTACTATAAATGCCATGTTTTCTGGATTTTAATGAGGTTGCTGAATGCAAGTACAGTATGACTTTAAAACTTAATTCATTTTGAGTATCATGCTATCCAAAAGAGAAAAATACTATAATGTACAGCATTATTCTAAGTATCATACTCAACAGATGTAATGTCATAGTTCTGTATTTCCCAGATAATTAAAAATTTATCCATTCCCACCTACCACAACCCCAAGCATAGTATATACTTCAAAGGAGTTATGGATCTTCATTTCTTCATAAAAGTTGAGACCTACTGAGTTCAGGAAAACTTATTTTGTATTCTCATCTTATCCATTGTTCCTAAATATGTATTTATTAAATATTATTAAAGAGGAAAGATTTAAGAAGACTTATTTTTGCAGCTTTTAGACATTTGCTTATCTGTATGTTAACCACTTGAATGTTCATACATAAAAGGACTAGACTTAGGATTTATTCTCTCATTCATAGCCTAGACTCAAATGTGAGGTTATGAATTTTAAAGGTCTTAAAATAAAGAAAAGATGGTAGATCATTTAGTTCTGAGAACCTACAGTTTGCTGCTGAATTAGGAAGATGACAAAAGTTCACCAGGCAAGTCACCTTCAAGCTGTCAATATATGGCCGTTGCCTCTCAAGAGAATCCCTGCAGGAACAGAAACCAAATTTTTCCACTGTATAGGCGATCCCTACCTAACTGTTTAGCAGCAAGAATCCCAACAATCTGTAGAACAGATGTGACTACCTCACTTTACACTAGCAAAGGAAGAAAATAAGGGCAGAAGAGTCATATGCTAAAGGTAAAGATGCACAGAGAAACTGCTGTCTGCGCATGGATATCAGAGCTCTCTCTGGCCATCTGTCCCACCACGTGTGCCGCACGCACATCACAGGAGGATGTGGGAGGGGTGGACAGCTGATAAGTTTTTTGCAGGTGGCAAAAGAATGGCTTTCAACAGCAGTGTGACACTAGAGGATAAGGGTTTTTATTAATATTGCAAAGAATGTATTATTAATGTTACTTAAAGGACCAAAGGTTTTAGTATTGCATATTTAAAAAAAATAAATTAGTGTCATGTCATCCTTTCCTCTCCCTCACTGCATTCTGATGTTCTTTCTTGAGTGGCAAGGAGAGATGCATATTTATAGCTGAAATGCAAGAAAGGCACACTGCAGTGTCTGGTGTAAGACACTCGCTCTGCATGCACAAATTAGACCAGGGTGGAGAGGGGCTGCTGCAGGAAATCACAGATCAGGTTCTGAGCCAGAAGTCGATCCTGCTGGCCTACCCTACTGCCATCAGGTCGGAATTCAGCATAATATTTTAGTTTACATTTCACATTGACTTGCCCTTACTCCCAAAGCCTAAATGTTGTGGGATAAGGAAAATTCTATTTCTGGCACACATAACTGGGTGGATAAATCGTTGTTGAATGATACAAAAATAGGATAGTTTCATTGATAAAGATGGAGGCCGAATAGAGAGGCAGAATCTGGTGGTAGATAAACTAGACTGTTGCCATCAGCTCCGCAGAGCTCAGCTCCCTCATGGAGCTGACGGGCTGTGTGTAGGTGTGGGGACAACATACTCTGCTGTGTGCCGCAGGAACCTGAAGAAGAAGAGGGTGAGAGACAGGGACAGGGCAAGGAGGCAGGGGCACAGGAAGAGAGGAAAGAAGGAGGAGAAGAACACCAGAACTAAAGGAAATGGAGAAGAAAATCTACTTGAAGAAATGAAACATGAAAAATAAAAAGCCTAAAATTGTTATCTCTGTGTTACATCTGTGCGAATGTTTACAAAGCTGACACAGGCAATTAGATCTCCAGACTTATACTGTTTATAAAGGGGAAGCCACCTTAATTGTTTAATAAGAAAAGGATTCCAAATGGTTAGAGGAAAGGGCCTGTGCCTTAAGAAAAAACAATAAACAAAATACAAAAGTGAGATTGCCGTTTTCCATGGAGAGAATAAGGAAAAAACTTACTGAAGAAGTATCACATTTAGAATATATATGAATTGAGTGAAATCAAAAGTTATCCAAGCACACAGTTGAGATCAGGGATTCATATGCAGCACATAGAAAACAAAGATACATAGTATCTTTGAGAACAAATTGGCTCTTTAGCTACAAACAATTTAGAAGCAGCCATAAAAATTTTAATCCTGAGAAACATATTTGGGTTTCATGAATGCGAATGGACTTTTGATAAGCAGCTTCCCAATGCTAGGGCTTCCCTGGTAGCTCAGCTGGTAGAGAATCTACCTGCAATGCAGGAGACCTGGGCTCAATCCTTGGGTTGGGAAGATCCCTTGGAGAAGGGAAGAGCTACCCACTCCAATATTCTGGCCTGGAGAATTCCACGGGGTCGCAAAGAGTCGGACATGACTGAGCGACCTTCACTTCACTTCACTTCCCAATACTAGGATAATGAGACAGAGTCAAACTAGATAAAACGATAGCTCTATATTTGGAGTTTCAAGACAGAACCTTCAAAACTTTTGTTCTTCCAAATGTCATCTGAAGATATTAAATATCATTTTCCTATTTTATGGATCTCATTAAACTGTACACTGAATCAACTTTAAACAATCTGAGGAACTTTGGAAGTGATAAGACTTAAGCAATACAATCTGCAGAGTGAATTAACTTTGTAATAAGTATAGTAGGGAGAAAAGATGGAGAGAAGGGATTGTAGTTGTTTTAAGGGAGAAAATCACATTTCCTCCATGGTCTATGAGATGGGATATTATCTGTGTTCCTTTGTGAGACAAAGAAATGAACTCCTGATTCCAGTTGAGAAAGAAATATTCATGTCAACCTTCAATAAGAGAAATTCAAAGAAATGTTTCTACCAGTGCACATAATGCTTGCAAAACTGTCTAGTTACCTCATCTCACACCTGCAGAAAAATATTTTTATTTCTTTGGAAAATAGAATTTTTAAATTATATTTTTAAATACTGATTACAATATTTCTCCTTTTGAAAACCATTGTCTTGGCAATAGCTTCTCTGTTAAGTATAGTGTTTTCATTCCTCAACTCAATCAGTTCTTTAACTTCTGTTTTTCAGGGGACAAACTTGAATCTCACAATTCATAAAGGATTAGAACTCATGGGAAAAAATAGAGATTTAGCATGTGAGAATAAAAGAAGAGAAAATGTATAGTATAAGTACTTGAGCATATATTTCGCTGTTTTACAGTGACATAAAATACTTGATTAAAATATATGCTCTCAAGACTGTAAGTTTTCTTAAGAGAAAACTTAAATATCAAACTTAAAGTCTTTTTTTGAAGCAGATTCTAAATGAGTTCACAATAACTCAAGATAATTTTCTTTTTGTCAGACTTTGTAAGGTTTAATTTTAGAAATGAAATGAAATGATATAATTATTTTAATAATTTAAAGCTTTTGTCTCTGAAAACACACACAACAAAAAGTCCCAAGTCAGAAGTATAGCTAAAGGTTCTTAGAAGGCTGTCTCAGAAATGATAAACATAAAGCTAGTCAATTAAGCCATCAAATTCTACAGCATAACTAAAGGAGTTAAACTTTTAACCTAGGCCTTTAATTTAAACTTTTAACCTAGGCCTAGACTTTAATTATGAAGTCTCCAGATTTTTTTATTTCTCCTTGGGAAAAAAGTCAAACTGTACAAACCTCCCTGTAAGCATCTTATCTATTAGTAGTTTTAAAATTTTCAAATCCTCATCCAACTCTACTTTAGAACTGCAGTAAATTAGACAGGAGTTTTTAAGTTGTCTCTAAATGGCTATAATTAAACTTTCACTTAAATCTTTGCCATCTATACCAAGGGCAAACTCAATGTAATAAGGGATGCATAAGAGTAGAATTATTAAAAGGAAAAGAAAAAAGAAAAAAAACCTGTAACTTGGCATAGATTTCTATGTAAAGGGTGCAGGTTTGGTACTCCAATATTTTTCTAAAAACAGTTATATGAAGATCATATTTAGCATGTGAGAATAAAATAAGAGAAAATATATAGCGTAAGTACTTGAGCATATATTTCTTTGTTTTATAGTGACATAAAATATTTGATTAAAATATATGCTCTCAAATAATAAGAGAAAGCTTATTAAATTATTGTCATTAAGGTGAATAAAGGTAAAATATTTCAGCCTTTCTTTTTAAAGTTATACTTAAAAGTGAACGCTTACCCAGGAAATCTATTAACTGCTAATCTTTTCTCTTTTAAATACACTGTGAAAACAAATGTACTTCTTGAAAACAACCCTAATTCAAATCCAGTGTGTACTGACAGGTCAAATTCTTTGAAATTATCTAATTAGCAAGAACAGGCCACGGATCCCATGGATAAGAAAAGTGATCAGATAAGCCCTAGAAATAAAATGCTATTGACAATGGCAGAAATGGTGTCTACTGACACAATATATTTGCAAAACAAAAATAACAATAAAAAGAAAACAATGTACTCTTTGAAACAAGAAAGGAATTATCAATTGCTATTTCTCTAAAAAAAAAACTTAAAATAGAAGTAAATATGTATATTTTTGCTGTTTCAATTATGACAATAATTTAATGATTTTTATGAACTTAGTTGGCCATTTAATAAACTATCTTTTTTGGAACAAAACTATTTTCAGAGATGAAATGAACATTTATCAGAAAGCTGCTGTCCATGAATGAGGATCTATGATTTAGGCGTCACTAAAAGACAATTTTCAGCTATGATTTAAAGATAACAAAATATATTTATTTTTTCCTATATGAGGAAAATGTACCTCATCTGTACAAAAGAATAATGTAGTTAACAATCAATGTTATCAGATGTTAATTTCTGTTAATCAACAAAACTGTCAGAACAGAAGGAAAATTACATTCCAAGCATTTATCTGATGAGGAAAATGAGATGCAATGAACACAAAGGGCATACTTCTGAGTACTTCATTGAAATGTAAGCAGAAGAATCTTTGGGCTCTTAGCTCATTGTTTTTTCCACTGCCAGAAGGTTGGTTTAAAAGTACTGTGTCCCTTTGCCTGTCTTCTAAGAAAGTGGGAGACCTTGGTGTTCACATTTCACTTGAAATGCTCAGAATTACCATATATCTCTTCAGGGGGAGTTCAATGTCATTTTCAAGGATGGCACACATCAAAGTCAATTTACTAATTGGTTTTAGTTGTTTTCCAACAAATATGAATGCTACCTAGTTATTCCAACAGCAATTCTAGGGAAATCAGTCTGATCATTCAACATCCAGATACCAGCAAAAATAACAAAAATACAGTGTTACCATGGCTTTTACTAAGAAGGTGCTAATATATATGTCTTATTTGTGCCAGTGTTTCATTTATGACCTAATATCAGTCTTTCCCATTCCGGGAATTTTTAACAATCACTCTAATATTCCAAATTCTCATTTACTCATGTGCAACCCAATTTTACCATCACTACAAACAGTATAAAAGGTTTCCAAATAAAAATAATTAAAACATAATTTCCTTAGGAAGATGACCTTCTAACAAAGGAACAATAATATCAAAGATATATTTCAACTGAAACATGTTTACATGTTTATTAATCATTTACAGGTGATTAGTGACTATTATCAAATGTACCTGCTTTTTTAAAATATGTTTATGTTTTGCAGGATGTGGATTCCACAGAAATTTAAGTCACTATATTCAGGAATGTGTGCTAAGTCACTTCAGTTATGTTGGACTCTCTGCAACCCTATGGACTGTAGCGAGCCAGGCTCCTCTGTCCTTGGGATTTTCCAGGCAAGAATACTGTACTGGGTTGCCATTTCCTCATCCAGCATCTCCTCAACTCAGGGACTGACCCACATCCCCTGCGTCTCCTGCATTGGAGGTGGATTCTTTACCAGCTGAGCCATACTTCTGACAAAAGTATAAACAGCATTTTTTTTCAATATGAAACTTATAGATGTAATCAACATATACATGAAGAGTTTTCTATTTGTGCATTCTAACTATGGGCATTATATGTATTCATTTCTGGATTTAGTGTATTGATATATTTACTTTGTTTACTAGTTAAGCATACTGTTAAAAACTTTCAAAAATCTAATGTTAACTGTGTACATTTGTTGATAGTGCAGAGAAAGAGAGTTGAACCATATTTTAGAGTAAGAAAACATAAAGATATTTACATTGGGCTATCAGAAAAGGTAAAAAACAGCAAATTAAATAAAATACACTGTGTATTATTTCTTTATGCTTATGTCCACCTTGTCCCATTCCCCCAAAATCAGTGCTTCAAAACCACTAATCCAACCACTGACTCAGCATATGTGTGCTCCTTTTTCCCCTCTCCCAGCCTAACCAATTATCAGATAGCAATGATGTGATGGAAATAATCAGATTTAAAATGTTACCCTCAACAGTTTTTCAGAGCATTCGTCTTCTTTGTCTTTATTCTTATAATTTAAATGTATAACTTGTAGCATAGTGGTTATGGATTTTTAGAGGATTCTAAAAAGCAAAATTAAGAAAAAGCAGTCAGATATCATTGCAATAAGTATTAAATGTGTTCGGTTACATTTTAATTCTCACAGTGGTTTCAAATATAACCTGTCTGGTAGGATTTAACAGAAAACAAAATCAGCTTTAGAACTATAGGGAACAATATGTCAATCTTGAGAGAAAGCGTGGAAGGTCAAAGTCTTTGGTGGCCAGGCACTTAAATGTGTTTAATGTTACAAGTATATTTTCTATTTTGTTCTAAGAAACTGCATCTGATGAAGAAAGAGAAGGAAAGGTATCTTTAACTAGAGTCAAAAATGTTGGTAATAAATCAGTTTAATGGTCCATAAGATTCTCCACTTACACATGTACAAATTATATATTTTTGAAACAGTGTTGCATATTATCATCATTCCAAAACAGCACTATGTCTGCACTGTTCAAGAAACAATATCTTGCATTTTTCGACTAATATATTTTTTTATTTATTAACTTTATGCTCCTGCTACTAAGCAGCTCCAGTCGTGTCTGACTCTTTTTGACCCCATAGACGGCAGCCCACCAGGCTCCCCGTGCCTCGAATTCTCCAGGCAAGAACACTGGAGTGGGTTGCCAGTTCCTTCTCCATATTAACATTTTAACTCACTGTTATTTTATGGAACTGACATTAAATCTTCCATCTCAATAGTAAATCTCATGAAATGTATCCTCCTCTTCATTACTAAAGGTTGTTTATTATTATTATTATTATTTGGAAAGTACTTTTAACTCTTTTGTATTTCCACTTTACTCCATGAGGCCCCTAATATGTAATAAATATGAGTTAGTTTCTAGAGGTGGAATGGTGAAATAAGTTTGAGTTGGAAGAATGTTTTATACCACCAAAGATTAAATAACAGTCTTACTAAACTTTAAAACATAATGCTTTATTTTCTTGTTCTTACACAAAATAACCTTACTAATAGTAGTAAAATTATTTGTAATTATTCTTCAGTAAGATTAACCTTCTATAGATTAATTACACTACAGTCTCTACTTATCAAGTGGATTTCCAGAATTATGATGTCATATAAATAGGCCAGTAGTGATTGTCAGAAATGGAAAGCTACTTAATTCCAAATTAATGACAAAATTTACTGGGAATAAAACACCAGAGAGAAAGAGATCTGTCAAACAGGCCAGGTTATTAACCTATCACATTAAATATAAGCTTTGCTACATGACATCACAGTTCTGCTGCTCTTCAAATCAGGTGGTATTGGCAATATAGTTCACCTGTATTTATATTAATTCTTTAGAGTTTTACTTTCTCCTCATGCCCCAAATCACTCAGTTGTGATTTGCAACCCCATGGACTGTACAGTCCATTGAATTCTCCAGGCCAGAATACTAGAGAGGGTAGCCTCTCCCTTCTCAAGGGAATCTTTCCAACCCAGGGATTGAAGCCAGGTCTCCTGCATTGGAGGTGGGTTCTTAACCAATTGAGCCACAAGGGAAGCCCAATAATACTAGAGTGGGTAGCCTGTCCCTTCTCCAGCGGATCCTCCAGACTCAGGAATCGAACCAGGGCCTCCTGCATTGCAAATGGATTCTTTACCAACTGAGTCATCAGGGAAGCCCAATAATTCTTTTAGCCCAATAATTCTTAAGAGTTTTACTTTCTCCTCCAACCCAAAATCATAACTTGTCAATTTAATGATACCGAGACACAAAAAGCAAGTCTGTAGTTAATACTCATTATTGAAATAATTTATATTCTGCACTCTAAGGATTATACTCTATTTTGGAAAAATGGTTTTCATGGACATACTTCTTTAAAAAACAGTCAAACAAATAAGAAACATGGAGACACAAAGCATTATCTTACTTCTCCTCCCGCCACTCTACTGGCTGTACACCATTGCCAATTACAAGACTTTCTTCTCCAGCCAACCAGTTAAGCAACAAAAGTCCTCATCTTTTGATTGACTTCTACTCTTCCCTCAAATGTATCTCAAAAGTTATTTTCAGTGTGAATTTCTCATAAAATTACAGAGAGCTCACTGTTTCTCCTTTTGAACTTCCCAGCTAGTTTTCCTGACAAAACCTCTTTTACTGCAATTATTTCTTTGATGATTTTTACTGGGAGTAAATGCAGCCTTCTATTTCATTTTTTCTTCTGTCTCCAGAGCCTACTATGTGCCTGATGCATCATTGCATCAATTATTTGAGAATAAAGAACTGAATGAATTTGATAGATATAAATAGGACTGTTTCCCCCAAGCTGATATTGGACAGTTTTTAAAAGTCAGCTGCTATTATCTGCATTCCAGTCAAATCCTCTGGAATACATATCTCAGAAGAGTGATATTTGCAAATGTATTTTCAAAGAGGATTTCATTAATTTATAGTTGTCTCAATATATAGTTATCTATGACCACTCAAAGTAAAAACATACTTCCTTTAAATAATTGTGCTTGCCAAGAGAATGAATTCTTCTGGACTAGAATGAATGGGCGACATATCATCTATATTTATGAAAATGTGTGACTATGTTTACACTCATAGGAATTATACTCCCTACTCACTGGAATAGAATTAGTCTTTTTTGGATAATGATTTTACCTTCAGTGAACTGATTTTAGCTTTTTCATTTATTGTATTAATATAGATTTCACAGTGACTGTTATCAAGTTTCAAAGATAGCAACATGGTTTTATCAACCTTTTTTTTTTTTCCTTATAATTCCCACCACAACCATTTCATTGGATTTTCAGTAACATTTAATGGTATTATATGGTGACTTCAAAGACTTAAAGATTTCATTTTTGACTCTAAAATGTTTACATAGTTTCCTGTTAAGGTTTTTTTTTCAATAATTAAAACAATAATGTTTGTGCCTTTGATTAAAGCATTGTGATTTAATATTCACAAAATTGAATATGAAAAAAATGTAAAAGTTCATTGTAATCTGAGGGCAGACATTCCATTTTCTATGTTACTGTTAGTTACACCATTGGGAATCATGAATACTTGTTTCAAAATCCTATTGTGCTCAGTCACTCAGTTACTCGGTTGTGTCTGACTCTCTGCGACCTCATGGACTGCAGCCTACCAGGATCCTCTGTCCATGGAATCCTTCAGGCAAGACTAGTAGAGTGGGTTGCCACTTCCCACTCCAGGGCAACATCTTGTTAACCAACATCTATTTTCACAAACATGTAATCATGAAAGTCCTTTGGAAAAAAGAGATCATTCTTCCTAAATATGTAAAGATGTAGCCTCTGAGAGAGTAAAACCTATATGTACATTCAGACCACATTTTTAAGAAAAAAAACTAGTAACACCAATATATTCTGTATTAAGTTAGCTGTATTTTATAATATTTAAAATTACTCCAAAATAGATTATGATGTACAATTTTTCCTTAAACGATGTGTGCAAATGTTATGTTCTGCAAACAGTTCTTTATTATATTTCTTCTTCACACTCTTAAAACATATGTTTGTAAAATCATCACAGTAACAGAAAGTCATGCAAAAAGTAAACTCATATAAAATCATTGGATTAAGAATTTATCCACTTCAAATTTTAGCATCTAATTTTGATCCTTATCATGTACTTTAAAGTACCGTCTTGGGGCTCATTCACCATTTTTTATTCTCCAACATCCAGCTTGCTCTCCTTTTCCAAACTCTGTTTTAAAATAATAAGTCCAATGTGAAAGATCTTTGAAAAAATATGACCTTTTTCTTATGACTGGATGCATATAGGAATTGATTCACGAAAAGGGATTTCTAAAAATAAATGAAAAAATTTGCTCTGCCATATGTAAGAATCAAGTTCTGGGGCAAGGTTTAATGGTGAGCATTTGAAACTATAACACATCTCAAAAAATTATTTCCTTTTCTAAAATTTTCAAAGATACAGTTTTTACAAAATGCCTCTAAGATTTAAAAATGAATTCTGATGGTAAATTCTAAACTCTAAATTCATTTAAACAGAATTTTCCTTGGATATGAAATAAGGTCCAAAAGGAGGCTTAAAAATGATATTTATGTGTGCTCTCAGGTGGCTCAAAGTTAGCTGGTAAAGAGATTTCAATTCCCTTGACTAGTTAGGGGGACTAAATGTAATATCAGATAAGCAGAGTCATATTGATCTGCTGTTGCTTCCTAGAAGCTAATCTTTCAGTTTCATGCAGACTCAAAAAAGGAGTCTATGACTTTAGTCATGAAAGTTTTTTCCAGATAGCAATCTTTACTTCAACTAAAAAGTATTTTATAAAGCTTTCATTAGCATTTTGTACAGATATACATGTCCTATTTTAATTAAAATGATGTTTCTTAATACTGTCTTTTCTGGAAGAAATGTTGCTCTTTCCCCACACATACATAATATCTTTGCAGAGTCACAGATTTTTTCTTATAGAAAAAATCAGAGACAAAGACAGAGAAATAGCTTCAATAACCTTCAATAACCTGACTACATCTCAATATGCTTGTTTAGATCATTTTTCACTGGAAAAAATAATATTCGATCAATAAGGCACATATTTATGTTTGTTTCAAAATATGGATACAAAGGAGAATATATTTCATCAATGCTATAATTGCCTCTCCACTTAAACAAGCATGGCAGACTAAATTTCAGTTTTGATATGTGGAATCAATTAGGACCATGGGTCTGTCTTCTGGCTCTCATCTTTTTTTTTTTAACTCTGACTCCCAAGCAGAAGTCACCCTGTAACATTATAATTAGAGCATATCCTCAGATAAATCTGAATAAATATGAATTTCTGGGGGAAATAACAATCAAGAAAGCAACAGGACACTTAGCAGTTGTCCAAAAGTTTAAGCAAGACCATTCTACCCACACCATTGCTTTCTAGACCAGAACATTTTTATTACTATAAAAATATCATATTCACATCCTTGGGAAAGGAGGGGTTCCATGTGATGTGGGTAGAAACTATTACCATGGAGAACTGGGGCTAAACTTCCCAAGTCATGAAGACATTGATGCCTTCATTTACCTTTGACTACCTTTTCTTTGTTTTTCATTTCAAGGCTTCCCACACCATTATTTTAACTAGTATTTATCCCTATTCAATGGAGTCTAGAAAATATCAAGATATTTTTCTTAACTCTATGCCTTCTGTCCCAATCCAGCACACTGCTGTTAGAAGATCAAATGGGAAAACAACTATAGCTTGGGGTCTAGAGTTCTTTCAGAAAATAAACTCAAATGACATCTTTATATTTTACTAACCCAGTCACTGTAAAGCAGCATGTAAATATGTTATATTATCAGTATTATCTCTTACTATAGCAGTGATCCTTTTTTACCTTATTTCAGCAAAATGCTATAGTATAAAATTGTCACCAGGAAAATGACAAAAAGTAACATCCAATAACAATCAACAGTTTTATGAGCAACTATTTAGCTACAGTAAGTTATCAGAACCTATTTAAGATTTTAGATCCTGCATATGTACTGTCTACTGACAAGCTATGTAATTATAAATACATTCTTCATGTTAATGTCTTGAAGGTTCCTAATGAAAGTTGGACGATGTAACTAAGAGGCTCCAAATACTGTTAAACTCTACAAATGTTCTGTCTGTTTTATCATTTTTTTCAGTGAACAGTTACATTTTTAAGGCACTGAAGTGTCAACATGTGTATCTAATAGAGCCTTGAGCTTCAGTGATTTCATAAAAGAGGAACTTGCCAACAAATTTAGGAAACTCACATTACATATTCAGGTTAGATTCACAAATTCAATGTTGCATGGCAAGAAGTCTATGCTCATTTCTTGGTATCATGAATTGCAATTTTTCCCCCAATTCATAGAACCAAGCCTAAACCTTCACAAATGAATGAACAACTGAAAGGTAGCTCATACCTTTGAAGTCTTAGAGAAGGAATTTATCATGTATTCAGTTTAAAGGGATCAGTTTATATCAACCATGAAAGCGATCTATGCCCAAGCTGTCCTGAAACAGAATCAGGTTGCTCAAAATAAATCTGATGTATAATATACAGTGAAAAAACACTGCAGTCTCTTCATAAACACCATCACAAATACACACATATATATTAGAGTTTTTTGGTTTACATAGTAACTTCTGAGGAGGAAACAATGTATTAATGGACATAAGTAACCTTCAAAAAAAACCCGCTGCTATGTACAGCTAGGAATAGAAACAGGTTTTGAATCATTGAGAACAAAGAATTTTATCTTGCTAGTTTGTACAACCTAAGTACTACATATGTTAGGTATCAAGAATAATCTTGTCAAATGAAACTGAGTTGAAATGCTATGATTAAGTAGTCACTGGAGAAAAACATGTTTCCTAAATGTAAACAGTAATATTTCAGTTAATATTGAAAAAAATCATTTGTTAAGCCAATTTGGACATATATCTAAGATGACAGTGTTAAATATATATATTTTACTAATAAAATAAAAAGTTGTAACAATACAAAGATTGTTATTCCTGGCATTTTCAAAAACTACTTAGCTATGTCATAATTGTCAAACTATATATTAAGTTAATTTTAGAAATGTTTATACGGTTGGCTGGATATGTAATTCATATCACGTATTTTGTAATAACCACTGAATACATTTTTGCACTCATGAATTAAAAGTAATAATAGCATCATGTATTACTTTCTCTATACAATAAACTCATTATTTCTTAAATTGTTCCTCAAAGTTTGTTTGCAGTGCAATTTTCTGTTATTCCTTAAATTTAAAACAAGGTCACTCGCCTCTGAAACTGAAAATGTTAAACACTTCAGACCACACAGTGGTGCAGAGATGGGTCAATGGGTTAAATGCATTTTCCTTGGCAGTCTATATATCTGGGTGTGAATTGCACACTTTCATATCTTATGGAGATAAAATTAGTCAACACTACTTCTTGTTCAGCTGTAAAAATTGCTATAATGGTTGCACCTCTTCTGAGTTGCCCACCCACAGAGGTAGAAGGAGGCTTTCTACCTCTACAGACAACATGTTGCTCTTTTCAAATGAGTAGAGTAGGGTAAAAATATGGGCATTATGTCTTTTCCAAGGTAGGACTTTACGAATTCACTAGAAAAGGAATAATTGATTTATCTCTTGTGCAAACAGCATTTATTACATTGATAACTCTTTTTAAATCTTGGGTGTTTTTTAGATGCAAATTAAAACACTATCCTACACCTTCACATTTATTGCTTTCTATTTCACCTGATTGTGTGACCTTGAGCCCAGCTCATGGAGGGTTTGGATTTCATTGTTTCAAGTATAAATTTCCTTCTAGTCTTAAAATGATATAACTCTTATTTGTTGACTTTAACATTCTAGATCCCAACAATTTTTCTTTCAACTTAATCTGCACACAGGTGATAGAAGATTCAGAATATAATTGGTATTTCATGTCTACCAGTAGTCAATTGTCCAGTCAGACAAGACAAATAATGATTTATGTTGTATGAATAAGGGGAAAAGTGATGACCTGCAAACAGATCTACAGGCACAGAACCCCTGCTAGCTCCATTTTTTGTGAAGAACTGACTTGGCACAGCATCATCTAAGCTCTGCAGGGATAGGAGCTGGCACAGGGGTAGAAGGAGCTATTGTGTGACTGGGGAACAGAAACACAACAACATTGGAAATAATGCAAAGTATGGACACGCTGACAGACATGGGAGATCCCTGCCACTGGGGAAGGCTGGCAGGGATCCAAAGTAGTGTTGGGCTAAGACCAGTGATTAACACACAATTAATGCTGATTAATATTTATTGAAGGAGTGGATAACTTTAAAGGTATATCAAGTACAAGTCACATAAATCAATAAAACAATTATGTACAAATTATATACCTGTTATGGGTAAGTGGAAGGAGGATGGATCTAGGTTAACTGAAAGTAAGGGCATGTTTCTAGAGATGACTCACGTTGTTTCTTAAATGATGAGTGCGCTCTAAGTTACTGATAGCAGGACTGAGATTCATTTGTCTCTGATGGTTACTGGCTACTTAAGAGTTTTTACTAAGAGAGAGGGAAAGAATGAGACAAAAAATTAATCTATCAAGTTTGTTAGGGGCTAACTGGTACGAGGCTAAACACTTCATTATACTGTAGCTGATAAGAGAAATAGATGGGTCCAAAACTGAGAGAATAAAACACTATTTCATTTAGTAGAAATGTGGAAGATGACTCAGTGGGTAGGAATTTAGTGGCAGGGAGTCCAGTTAGAAAACCACTGTGGTTATCCAAACAGAATGATGAGGATCTGATAACCTAGTAGTAGTGGAGAACCCTCAGATTTTCTGGGTCACTGGCCTAAATGATAAACTGTAAAGTTTACCTTTTATAGCATTTCAGTTAAACACATCTTCTTGGGTGAAGCATAGTGGAAGTTACCTCAGTTCAAGAAATACCAGCAAAAAGATTTCTTTCTGTTAAGATTTTCTCTATCATTTTCAGTAAGTAGCTTTTATTTGCATGGAGCTTACTTACAGTAAGCTACCTGTTTGCTTAGGGATAGGAAGGAGAAGAAAACCTGAGTTAAAGATTGGGGTTAGTAAATTATGCCATATTTTGTGTCCCTTTTCTTTATAGCCAACCACAAGTCACTGAAACATCAAATATAAAAATATAACAACCTACCGCAATATAACCATGTGCCCATGACAGAATCAAATATTCTTGTTAATTTGTGGTCTGGACATACTTACATTTGCATTTTATTAGCAAACTGTGGAAAAAGAGAATTTCCAGATTTCCATTGCATTTAAAATATATTAAGGTACTGTCATCTTTATAATGTTAATTGTTCTCTGTATAATTTAACATTTTATTTAAATACTAAATGTTCTAATTAATGTACAACTTTGAGAAATGGGCCAGAAAGAGTGGAATAGATGCCGCTGCTTTGTCAATAAACACCTTCTACTATTTTAGTAAATAAAAAGGAAAATTATGCTGAGTAGAGAACACAGCGCAGATAGTTTCAAATAAATGTACCTGTCTGACAAGCAGAGGATGAATGGAGACTATTCTATATTGAATAAAAACAAATTATTGGTATGTACATCAATTATTAGATCACAAGCACATATATTTAAGTATATATGCCCCTCAAAAAGGGGCAAATTCCCAAAGTGGCAGGATTCAAGGGATTAATATATACACACTACTATATATATAATAGATAATAAGCAAAGATCTACTGTATAGACCAGGGAACTCTACCTAATATTCTGTAATAATCTATATAGAAAAAAAATGACATAAAATAAATACATGTGTATATATAATTGAATCACTTTGCTGTAAGCCTGAAATTAGCATAACATTGTAAATCAACTATATTCTTATATAAAACAACAAAACAATTAAAGGGAACATCTTTGCAATACTTGTCATATACCTTCTCTTTTTCTTGTTCATTTGCTTGTACAGTTCTACATCTTGGGAAAGGGAAACATAATAGTCATCCTCCTATATAAGAGGAGCTTCAAATGCCAATTAAATAAACTCTAAACATTAATTGAGTCTCAAGGGATAGGGAAAATGAGGAATAAGTCTCTCTTTCTACTCAATGTACAATTAATGGATCTTCTTGAGCACTATGGGTGTATTCAAGAATCTCATGCTTCCCTAAAAACAGTGACCCCATGAAAAAATAAATATTTATTGAAGCTTCAAAATAAATAGGGTTGAGCTCATACAAGACTCAGAGAATGTATTTATAAGCATTTTGTATCAGAAAAATACTCTCCTTCTGGTTGGTTTCTCTTAAACCAGAAAGTCACAATGCACTTGATAATTATGGCCAAAATACAAGGCAAAAATTTGCACACTCAAAAATGCAAAGAAAAAGAACTTACATTATCTTTTCCACATTTATTTATATTAACTCTAAAGTCTCATTCCATTTTTGCTGTTTATGTATAAAACATTTTAAAATGTCAAGTGAAAAGGACTCTTTAGTATAATCTACTCTAAGTTGTTCAGACACTAAATTGTGTCCGACTCTATGCAACCGGTATATGCCAGACTCTTCTGTCCTCTGGTCTCTCATGGAGTTTGCTCAGATTCATGCCCATTGAGTTGGTGACACCATAACCATCTCATCCTCTACTGCTTCCTTCTTCTTTTGCCTTCATTCCTTCCCAGCATTAGGGTCTTCCCCATGAATCAGCTCTTTGCATCAACTGGTCAAACTATTAGATCTTCAGCTTAAGCATCAGACCTTCCAATGAATATTCAGGGTTTATTTCCTTTAGGATTGACTGGTTTGATCTTGCAGTCCAAGGGACTCTCAAGAGTCTTTTCAGTACCACTGTTCAATTGAGCATCATCAATTCTTCAGAGCTCAGCATCCTTTACATTCCAACTCTCACATCTGTACATGACTACTGGAAAAAAGATAGCTTTGCCTATATGGAACTTTACCAGCAAAATTTTGTCTCTGCTTTTTAATACACTATCTAGATTTGTCATAGTTTTTCTTCCAAGGAGCACAGATATTTAATTTCATGGCTGAAGTCACTGTCCACAATGATCTTGGGGCTCAAGAAAATAAAATCTGTCACTTTTTTCACCTTTACCCCTTCCACTTGCCATGATCTATGTTCTTAGCTTTCTGAACATTGAGATTTATTTTTGAATTAATTTATTTTTTACTGAAGGATAATTGCTTTACCGAATTTGGCTGTTTTCTGTCAGTTTTTTCTCTCTCCACTTTCACCCTCATCAAGAGACTCTTTAGTTGTTCTTCTCTTTATGCCATTAGAATGGAATAATCTGTGTATCTGAGGTTGTTGATATTTCTCCTGGCAATCTTGATTCCAGCTTGTGATTCATCCAGCCTGGCATTTCACTTGATGTAGTCTGTATATAAGTTATATAAGCAGGGTAACAATATATAGCCTTGCCATACTCTTTTTTTCCAATTTTAAACCAGTCGTTGTTTCATGTCAAGTTCGAACTGTTGTTTCTTAATTCACATACAGGTTTCTCAAGAGACAGGTAAGGTGGTCTAGTATTCCCCCAAGTATAGACTCAAGTATAGATTGCAAAATGAGAACAAAAAATAAGATCTATTTGCTTGAAGATTTATATCTATCAAAGGAGTCATATACAAACAATAAAATTTGGGGGAATTATGAGAAGCAAAGATGAATTTTACATAGCATGTTTCTAACTAGTTTAAGGGTTTAAGAGTAGTATAACTGAGAAGAGGGGCTAAAGATAGGGAGATTAAGAGTCAGAATTACCAGGAACCTGAGGGATACCAGAATATTAGGGGGGGTCATCTGGGGAGACTGGTTGCATTAATAATTCTGATTGTCACAGAACTCAAATCCCCCTTCATTGAAAGCCTTTTCACTAAAATGTAAGTTCTTCAAAAACAAAAATTTTGTCTTACTCACATTTTTAAACCCAAGAGTCTAACAGCTGCCAAAGTCATAGAAGTTACTTTAGCATGTATGATGAACAGGCTTGATAGAATATATCGGGATGGGGAATACATGTAAATCCATGGCTGATTCATGTCAATGTATGACAAAAACCACTACAATATTGTAAAGTCATTAGCCTCCAACTAATAAAAATAAATGAAAAAAAATAAAAAAGAATATGTGATGAACCCACGCTGGACACTGACTTGGGGCCCATATTACACAAACTGCTAACTGCCACCCACTGTGCCTCTAACACTGACCCCAATGCCACAAATACTCATTAGCACCAGCCATTACAACCTATAGTGTTTGATTCCTATCTTTGATCACCAGTGAATGGTGAGTGAATGAATGAACAAGTGAACAAACAAATAAGATGAGTGAATCTCAGGGAATCTCTGTTGCAGTGGAAGAAACTCTAGACTTGGAGTTAAAGCGTCTGAGTTCAGTTTCTTGCCTTGCTACATGTGCTGTGCTATGCTTAGTTGCTCAGTGGTATCCTACTCTTTGCAAGCCCATGAATGTAGCACACCAGATTCCTCTGTCCATGGGGATTCTCCAGGCAAAAATACTGGAGTGAGTCATCATGCCCTTCTCCAGAGGATTGTCCCAACCCAGAGATCGAACCCAGGTTTCCTGCATTGCAGGTGGATTCTTTACCATCTGAGCCACCAGGGAAATCTTTCTATATACTAAATTCAATGTGGATAGTAGACCTTAATTCCTATAATTGTTGTGCGTAATAAATAATATACATGATAATGCTCATGGGACCTGGCATTTCAGCTGAACAGATGATCACAGATTCTGAATTTGGAAGCTGAAGTCAACAAAGGGACGTAAATGATATAGGACCAAGCATGAGAAAAATAAATGAGACAGAAATATAAATACAATGGAAAGGGAAAAATGAGATGGGTGAATCACAGGGAATATATTTCAGTATCATTTTATGATAAGAATTAGCATTTCTGCTTAAAAAGATAAATGTCACTGAAAATAACATGAAAATAGCCATGCAAATGTAGATCTTCTATTTGTCTGATAACAAAACTACAATTCTTTGATGGATCAATAAGTTCTGCTCACTGTCAAAATGTCTGCATATACTTCTGGAATAATAAACATGCTTGATTTAGGAAATGCATACACTCTAAGGAGACATCAGTGGTTTATACTGTGTAATCACTAATGGCAATATATTAAAAGAATATTTTGTTCTGTTTCTAAACATAATAATAGAAAATCATAAAATAAATTTAAAATATATCTTAAAATATCTTTGCAAAACTATATTCTATATACTACCTTATTATTATTGACTGGCTAAATAGTTCTATATTAATTGCTGAACTAATTTCCTCTCCTCTTAGCATATTCCTATATTTTCCATAGAAGAAGAAGATAACTGGATGACAAGCTTTTCATAGGAAGCCTTCATGAAATTATTGGTGTGAGGTGACTGCTATTGCTGATAGCAAACTTTAAAATAATTATTTACTTTGTGAAATAATAAGGGGTTTTAAGAAAACCAAAATGAGATATAATCAAATTATAGAAGTAACAACATATATTTAATTTTGTATAATCCTAGTTATCAAAAACTGGAAAACACTCTGACATTTGTTTTATAGAACACTGAGGTTCCGAACAATTATCTGATCTGTCCAATATCATACAGTACCTAATATGCAGAGTTAGGATTCACTGCAAAAAAATGAGGCCACCAGATACCTTACCTCATGCTTTAAAACAGAATCTAGAGTGAAAGATGCAGCAAATACGAAAATAGCTTTGTATTACTAGATGATACACTTAAATTAAGGATACATTTTCAGCTAAGAGACGATAATTTTTGGTTGCTGTTTCTTGAATTAATATTAACAACATTCAATAAATAAATTTAAAAATTCTGCATCTGGAAAGATTAAGACTTAATTTTATAAATAATAGATGGGTTTAGGTTCATATAAGTGAAAAACACAAAAGATCTTGGAGATTTAGAGGTATTTTAATTAATTGAAAACTTAATCTATCTAGTTAACAAATCTATATCCCCATTAGATTTTTCCCTGCTGTTTATTTTTTGATTCTAATAAATATGTACAATTGAGGTATCTTCATTGAATGTGAAAGAAGAAACCAGGAAAAGTTTACAAATCACATTTAAGTGATTTTAATATTGAGTTCTGAAGTTAACATATATAATTTTAAATATAAAAGAAAATAACATTTTGGTCTGTATTAAGAAAGTTCAATAATTAAAACCTATGCATAATTAAAGTACTGCAGTCAATATGCCAACAAATTTGGAAAACTCAGCAGTGGCCACAGGATTAGAAAAGGTCAGTTTTCATTTCAATCCCAAAGAAGGGAAATGCCAAAGAATGTTCAAACTACCACACAGTTGCACTCATTTCACATGCTAGCAAGGTATTGCTCAAAAACCTTCAAGCTAGGCTTCAACAGTATGTGAACCAAGAAATTCCAGATGTGCAAGCTGAATTTAGAGAAGGCAGAGGAACCAGGGATCAAATTGGCAAAATCTGTTGGCTCATAGAAAAAGCAGGATAATTCCAGGAAAACATCTACTGCTTCACTGACTATGCTAAAGCCTTTGATTTGTGTGGATCACGATAAGCTGTGGAAAATTATTAAAGAGATGGGAATACCATATCATCTTACTTGTCTCCTTACAAACATGTATGGCAGGTCAAGAAGCAATAGTTAGAACCGGACATGGAGCAAAAGACTGGTTCAAAATTGAGAAAGGAGTAGGTCAAGGCTGTGTATTGTCACCCTGCTTATTTAACTTATATGCAGAGTACATCATATGAAATGCCTGGTTGGATGATGCCACAAGCTGAAATCCAGGTTGCCAGGAGAAATATCAATAACCTCAGATATGAAGATGACACCCCTCTTATGGCAGAAAGTGGAGAGGAACTAAAGAGTCTCTTGACAAAGGTGAAAGAAGAGAGTGAAAAATCTGGCTTAAAACTCAACATTCATAAAACTAAGATGATAGCATCTGGTTCCATCACTTCATGGCAAATAGATGGGGAAACTATGGAAACAGTGACATACTTTATTTTCTTGGGCTCCAAAATCACTGAGGATGGAGACTGCAGCCATGAAATTAAAAGACACTTGTTCCTTGAAAGAAAAACTATGGCAAACCTAGACATCTTATTAAAAAGCAGAGATACCACTTTGCTGACAATGGTCCATATAGTCAAAGCTATGGTTTTCCAGTAGCCATGTAGGGATGTGAGAGTTGGACCATAAAGAAGGCTGAGCACCAAAGAACTGATGCTTTCAACTGTGGTGCTGGAGAAAAATCTTGAGAGTCCCTTGGACTGGAAGATCAAATCAGTTGATTCTAAAGGAAATCAGTGCTCAATATTCATTGGAAGGACTGACTTAATGATGAAGCTTTAATACTTTGGCCACTGATGTGAAGAGCCAACTCATTCAAAAAGGCTCTAAATCTGGGAAAGATTGAGGGCAGGAGAAGAATTGTATAACTGAGGATGGAATGGTTGGATGCATCATCAACTCAGCGGACATTGAGTTTGAGCAAATTCCGGGGACGTAGTGAAGAACAGGGAATCCTTGCATGCTGCCATCCATGGTGTTAAGAACAGTTGGATATGATTGAGCAAGTGAATAACATTCATTATTCATGCCAGTCAACATGCTAGACTCTTTGCGAACTCATGGACTGAAGCCCACCAGATTCCTCTGTCCATGGGATTCTCCAAACAAGAATATTCAAGAGGGTAGCCATTCCCTTCTCCAGGGGATTTTCCTAAGCAGGGATCAAACTCAGATTTTCGTGCATTGCAGGTGGATTCTTTACCATCTGAGCCACCAGGGAAGCCCAATATTTATTGCAATATTGGTCATTTTTATTATAAATGAAATTATAATTTTTATCTACCAAATACACAACTTATAAAATGAAGAAAATAAATGATACATAGTTCACAGACCACATGCACCTGTACAAAATAATTTTTAATTGCAGGCTGTGAGAATTGTTGATTAAGGGATAAGGCTGTACTGAATCCCACATCTCATTAAGGCAGGTTTTTCCTGAGCTCTGCAGTGGGAAAAGCCAGGGATTAGGCACAGCTGTAACCTAATCTGGGTTAAGCACATACAACTTGTTAGACCCTGGATAAGTTACTATGCTTTTCAGAGCCTTACTTTTTTCACTTATAAATATTGGGTATAATAATTGCTATCCTGTAGAGCTACAGTGCTACATTAGTGAGCACGCACTTGAACAGCCTTAGAATTGAATCTGGCACCAGAGTATTACTTTCTCAGCTGTCTGTAAGGCCTCCTCAGACAACTATTTTGCCTTCTACATTACTTTCTCTTGGGGATGGTTTTGATCGCCACCTCCTGTACAGTGTTATGAAGCTTTGTCCATAATTCATTAGATCTAAACCCTTGAATCTGTTTGTCACTCCCACTCTATAATCATAACATCTGTTTAGGTCATACCTAAATGGCCTAGTGGTTTTCCCTACTTTTTTCAATTTAAGTCTTCAGTTTAAGAAAGATACACCCATCTGAATGAAAAGTTCTACAGAATAGCAAGGAGCAATAAGGAAGCCTTCCTATGTGATCAATGAAAAGTAAAGAGGAAAACATTAGAATGAGGAAGACTAGAGATCTATTAAAAAAATCGGAGACACCAAGGGAAAATTTCATGCAAAGATGGGCACAATTAAGGACAGAAACAGTATGGACTTAACAGAGGCAGAAGATATTAAGAGGTGGGAGGAATACATAGAAGAACTATACAACAAAGATCTTAATGACTCAGATAACCATGATGATGTGATTACTCAGCTAGAGCCAGACATCCTGGAGTGAGAAGTCAAGTGGGCCTTTGGAAACCGCCACTATGAACAAAGGTAGTGGATGTGATGGAATTCCAGCTGAGCTATTCCAAATACTAAAAGATGACGCTGTTAAGTGCTGCACTCAATATGCCAGCAAATTTGGAAAACTCAGCAGTGGCCATAGCATTGGATACTTCAGTTTTCATTCCAGGCCCAAAGAAGGGAAATGCCAAAGAATGTTCCACCACACAGTTGCACTCATTTCACATGCTAGCAAGGTAATGCTCAAAATCCTTCAAGCTAGGCTTCAACAGTACGTGAACTGAGAACTTGCAGATGTACAAGCTGGCTTTAGAAAAGGCAAAGGAACCATAGATCAAATTGCCAAGATCCATTGAGTCATAGAAATAGCAGAATTCCAGAAAAACATCCAATTCTGCTTCATTGACTATACTAAAGCTTTTGACAGTGTGGATCACAACAAACTGTGGAAAATTCTTAAAGAGACGGGAATGCCAGACCACTTTACCTGCCTCCTGTGAAACGTGTGTGGAGGTCAAGAAGCAACAGTTAGAACCAGACATGGAACAACGGACTGGTTCCAATTTGGAAAAGGAGTACATCAAAGCTGTAAAATGTCACTCTGCTTATTTAACGTATATACAGAGTACATCATGTGAAATGCTGGGCTGGATAAAGTGCAAGCTGGAATCAAGATTGCGGGGAAAAATATCAATAACCTCAGATATGCAGATGAATGACACCACCTATATGGCAGAAAAGGAAGAGGAACTAAAGAGCCTCATGACGATGGTGAAAGAGGAGAACGAAAAAAAAAAAACTGGCTTAAAACTCAACATTCAAAAATGAAGATGTTAGCACCCATTTCCATCACTTCATGGCAAATAGATGGGGAAACAATAGACAAAGAGACATACTTTATTTTCTTGGGCTCAACAATCACTGCAGATGGTGATTGCAGCCATGAAATTAAAAGATGTTTGTCCCCAGAAGAAAAGTTATGACCAACCTAGACAGCATATTAAAAAGCAGAGACATTACTTTGCCAACAAAGGTCCATCTAGTCAAAGCTATGGTTTTTTCCAGTGGTCATGTGTGGATGTGAGAGTTGGACTATAAAGAAATCTGAACACCAGGAATTGATGCTTTTGAACTGTGGTGTTGGAGAAGACTCTTGAGAGTCCCTTGGACTGTGAGGAGATCAAATCAGTCAAAACTAAAGGAAGTCAACCCTGAACATTCATTGGAAGGACTGATGCTAAAGCTGAAGCTCCCATACTTTGGCCACCTAATGCAAAGAGCTGACTCATTGCAAAAGACCCTGATGCTGGGAAAGATTGAAGGCAGGAGGGAAAGTGAGTGACAGAGGGTTAGATGGTCGAATGACATCACTGACTCAATGGACATGAGTTTGAGCAAACTCAGGAAGATGGTGAAGGAGAAGAAAACCTGAGGTACTGCAGTCTATAGGTTTGCAGAGGTGGACACGACTGAGCAACTAAACAAAGCCATAGTGTGAAAATCTTTTTCTCCTGAATAATCAGGATAGGTGTCTTCTTTTTAGTTCAGTTCAGTTCAGTTGCTCAGTCATGTCCAACTCTTTGTGACCTCATGGACTGCAGCATACCAGGCTTTCCTGTCCATCACCAACTCCCGGAGTTTACTCAAACTCATGTCCATCGCGTCAGTGATGTCATCCAACCATCTCATCCTCTGTTGTCCCCTTCTCCTCCTGCCTTCAACTTTCCCAGCATCAGGATCTTTTCAAATGAGTCAGCTCTTCTCATCAGGGGGCCAAAGTATTGCAGTTTCAGCTTCAGTTCCTCCAATGAACACCAGGACTGATCTCCTTTAGGATGGACTGGTTGGATCTTCTTGCAGTCCAAGGGACTCTCTAGAGTCTTATCCAACATCACAGTTCAAAAACATCAATTCTTGTTGCTCAGCTTTCTTTATAGTCCAACTCTCACATCCATACATGACCACTGAAAAAAACCATAGTTTTGACCAGATGGACCTTTGTTGGCAAAGTAATGTCTCTGCTTTTTAATATGCTGTCTAGGTTGGTCATAACTTTTCTTCCAGGGGGCAAGCATCTTTTAATTTCATGGCTGCAGTTACCATCTGCAGTGATTTTGGAGCCCCCCAAAATAAAGTCTGTCACAGTTTCCATTGTTTCCCCATCTGTTTGCCATGAAGTGATGGGACCGGATGCCATGATCTCAGTTTTCTGAATGTTGAGTTTTAAGCCAACTGTTTCACTCTCCTTTTTCACTTTTATCAGGAGGCTCTTTAGTTCCTCACTTTCTGCCATAAGGGTGGTGTCATCTGCATATCTGAGTTATTCTTATCCTAGCTCATCCAAGGTGGGTTGTACCATTTTCTGTTCTAGAAAGAATCTTCCAAAAGATGTGTTTTATTCCTGAGTTCAGCCTGTATCTTTCTGTCTCTTGCCAGCAGATTAATTTTGATGTTTAAGTGGTTTAGACAGCAGTGAAGATTGCCCACCTTCCCCCAGCCACCCCTCCACTTTTCTTCTTTTTAGCAATGCTTACATAGGACAATGGGCAAAGAAATTTGCTGATATACTGATATTTTCTTGGAATTAGAATGGGAGAACCTGAGTAGGTAAATATGAAAGCACATGATTATTCTCCTAAGGGAGGATGTATACCTAAGACAAACAGTCCTTTTTAATTAATTAATTTTTTATATCAAGGCTGCTTTTTTTTTCCATTTATTTTTATTCATTGGAGGCTAATTACTTTACAATATTGTACTGGCTTTTGCCACACACTGACATGAATCAGCCATGGATTTACATGTATTCCCCATCCCGATCTCCTCTCCCACCTCCCTCCCCACCCCATCCCTCTGGGTCTTCCCAGTGCACCAGCCCTGAGCACCCGTCTCATGCATCCAACCTGGGCTGGTGATCTGTTTCACCCTTGGTAGTATACTTGTTTCCATGCTATTCTCTCAGAACATCCCACCCTCGCCTTCTCCCACAGAGTCTAAAAGTCTGTTATGTACATCTGTGTCTCTTTTTCTGTTTTGCATATAGGGTTATCATTACCATCTTTTAAAATTCCATATATATGCGTTAGTATACTGTATTGGTCTTTATCTTTCTGGCTTACTTGACTCTGTATAATGGGCTCCAGTTTCATCCTGTTATTTTATTTTTTTCAGAGATGTATTTACCATCCTCAGGAAAAGAATTTATTCATATACACAAATATTGTTATTTTGTTTAGATTAATGAAAAAATAAAAGGTGAGTATTAGACACTAGGTTCTAACTTATTGTCCTACGTTTTTATTTTCTGAATTTCCAGTTGAATTTAAGGGAAGAAATCTGGAATTCTTTAAGCAAAGCATGGCCAGTGCTGTCTCATGTCCCTGTCAGTGCTGTAACAATGCCTGGGCTGCCACGCTGGCTTATAGTCAGCAGTGACTTCTGGTCAGTGCAGCCTGTTCCTCACCTATCACTGCAAGAACTACCTGCTGCCATGGGTCACGTGAACAAAACTAGATTTATACAAAATTTTATTCCATCTTTATGTTTTGACAGGAAGTCTATCCACTTTGTTTACGATAGTCAGCTGCATGTACAAGTCTCTTAGGATACAGCTCTGTTAACATTGCCAACGTGAAACATGTTGATTCAACAGTAAGTATCATTCCCAGGCAAGGAGATATTATTAGTCAAAGAGTATAAAATATTAAAAATACTTATAGATAAATAATAACAAAATGAGTGTATAAATAACACATCATATCTACACAATACATTTCTAAGGCAGAAATGTATCCTCATTTATCCATAGCTAGCAGTTGCTCTCCAATTATGGCTTTCCCTACGGAAAAGAGTCCAACTATGGCCAGATAACTTTATCCATTTCTATTTGCAGAAATAAATAATGAGAATGACAGATACAGTCAAGTTCACATTATTGTTTCCAACAAAATCATATACTATTGAAATGACTGAACTTCTTAGAAATCACTGCCACTTGCTTAGAGAACTGAAATTCCAAGCTCTTCTGCCACATAACAGCAATGGAAACAAGGAACCTCTGTTAGCTGCAAGTCTGCAAACACTTTTTGAGTAGAGAACTGTGGCAATAATGCAATACACATTCATTACCTTGCTTCACCATTGCTAAGTAAAGCCAAACTCAGTAGATTAATCTAATGGGACTATAATATTACTGAAGTATTTGACAAATCATGATTGAATCTTAAGTAAATTTGTGTGGAAAATGCCAAGTCTTAACAACGACTACATGTCAAATGTAATTTTTCAAAAAGGTGTTTGATTTCAACTGTGTAACTTCTGAGTGTAGTTCCAGAGGGAAAAAATCAGCAGGTCCCGAAACAATTGGCTCAGTGATTTTAATTGTTTTGTATTTTAGAAGTTAAGAAGGCCCCACCAGAGACTGATACTGTAATCTAAAAGAATGGAATGAGGATTCTAGTCTTCCTCGAGAACTAGCAGGAAAAAGGACATGGCTTCCTCACACCACTTTAAATGTGCCAGGAAATCAGAAGTGTGTGAAAGCACTTCATTGACCTAAAGCAATGATATGCCTATGTGGGCGTGTTTCCCACTGGTCTAATCTTAGCACTGGTTGAGTGTTGAAACATACTCACACAAAGGTGCAGAGAAATGCATAGTAATTGCCAAACACATACAATTTATAGAATGAAAACTGACCTCCATTACTGAAATCACTTCAGACTTTTTATATCACTTAAGGCCCCGGATAATTTTCTGAATGCCTTTCAACATGTCTTTACTAGCTAATTCTTCCTCTACCTACCAGATTTGTATCAGTTAGCCTCCATTCCTGTGTGCTTCCCTCCAGGTCCTTGAACTGGTCTTTTTTACCCCCTAGGTTTCTGAGCACCCCATGTATGCCCCTATTCTTATCTATTATGGCAAATGATGTTTCCTATTCCACACTAATGATCCCCTCTCTTCCTAACAGAACTAGAATATTTTTCACAATGTCAATGTGCTCAGCCCGGAAGGGGACTAAGAGGTATAAGCCAATTATTCAAATCTTAGTTTTATCACCTGATAGTCACTTTCCAAATTTTGCTTGCCCTAGGGGATGGCCATGTGACACACTTCTGGACAGGGAGTCATTAGGTATGAGAAGTCTGTTGGAAAGTTTCTGAGGAAATATATTCTTCCCATTTTAGAAAATTATTAAATAAATCATATCTTTTTTTTAGACCACTTTCTGCCTTAGAAGACAGAGGTAATATGTGGAACTTGAGTCTAGTGCAGCCATATTGAAACCAACAAGAGGGAAAAAGGTGACAGAGTAGAAACATAGAAAACATTCAGCCTGTGATAACAATTAAATTGCTATTAAACCAATTCTAAAACAGTATAACAAACACTTTTGTTAAGTAAACAAGAAATGTCTTTGTGGTTCAGAGAAATCTGGTTTATTTTATTTACATCTTATTTCTTAAATAAGAGAAATACTAAATTTAAAAGCTTGCATAAGAATATGTTCATTAACATATCTAATATCTATGTTATTGTTATTAAAATACACTATTACTGGTTGCATAAAGTAAATGTCAGAATAACTTAAAGATTTATATACATCCTCCTAATTTAAGACTTTGAAATTATAATGATTATAATCTGATTGTTGATTGACCTGGATCTTTGATTTATTAAATCATCTTAATGGATGCAGCAGAGATGCCACTATTAATTTTGCTATAAATTTAAATTCTTATTAATGCTGACATGCCATATAAATGTGTAATATGCTAAACTTAGCTCTACTGAAAAGTTCTGTTTCTCAGCATTTTAAACCAAAATAATGTTGACTGCTAACTTAGTCATGCAAAATGTACTGAACATAATAGTAAGCAATGAAAAATGAAAGCTGTTTATCACATGAATACAATAATGACAGAGATAATAAGCAAAAGTTAATCTACATTATGCTTTTATGTGTTTTAAATCAACTTTCCAAATACCAGTTATTTATTTTTATCAAAATGTGATGGCAGTTGACTAAAATCATATTACTGGTAATACCCTTTAATGAAATAAACACAAATGTCTCTTTCTCTAAACAGTGTTTAACAAACAAATTAAACTGTCCTCAGGCTAAAAAGGCTTCTAGAGCTATAATGGGTGTATTAAAGAATGAAGAAAAATGCTTAAGAAATACTGGTCAATTTTAAGAGACTCTGTCACAGAATGGGCTGATAAAACCACTTCAGCTTAAGATGTACACTTATAATATCAAGTATGAAAAATTAGCAAAATATATTTGCAAATTTACACCAACTATATATATTTTATAGTTATTGCTGAGACTTGGTAAATGCTACCTGGACTGAACTATAGCAGTGGTTCTGAAATATTTTGGTTTCAGGAGTTCTTTACACCAAAAAAATACTGAGGACCGTAAACAGCTTGCATTTATGTGTGTGATATCTATTAGTATTTACTATATTAACATTAAACAGAAAAATTTAAAACACAAGAATGCCAAGTTCACATCCCATTAGTGATCAGATCAATGAAGTTATTACACATGACACATTCTTTGGCAAACTCCTCCCTACAAATCACAGAATGATGGTATATGTGTGGATGTTCGGTCATGTCCAACTCTGCGACCCCATGGACTGTAGCCCACCAGGATCCTCTGTCCATGGGATTCTCCGGGCAAGAATACTGGAGGGGGTTGCCATGTGGAGAAGGCAAATAATGTCTCAGTCTTACTGTGAAAATGGTTTTGATCTTCCAGACCCTCAGCTGTTCCCAGCCCTTACTTTGACAACTACTGAACCACAGGAACAGGAGGGAAAACTGGAGTAAGATGACTAGACTCAAGTTGCTGGGAGGGACACTGTTTTTCAAGCAAGTATACAAAGAGAATAATTGATTGGATAAAAAACGATAGAGACAGATACTCTACCAAAAAGCCTGCAACATGGAAAATGCTTTTTCTAATTTGAGGCTGGCATGCTTATGGGTACATTAACTATCATGAAAACTGCTAGACGACTCAGTTATCTAAAAGTAGACTATCTGATAAAATTTAAGACTTGCCTTGAAGTCAAATTTTATCTCACAGAAAGTAGAAATAAATAGAGCACTGCTTACTCTTAGCTTAATTCTGATAAATAGGGAAAAAACTGATGCTTGCTTATGTGTGATAGGAATCCTCAAAGCCATGGGCTGCTCATTTTCAAAATAATTAAGAAAATAAACTACAGTCAGTTGGGAATTTTAGTTGATCAGAGTCCAACACTCCTAAGAACAGAAAGATAGTTTTATTGCCAGTTTTCTTTTTTTTAAAGTAGAATGAGAGAGGGTGTGTAGTAGTGTGTGTGTGGCTCAATCATGTCTGACTCTGCAACCCCATGAACTGTAGCCCACAAGGCTCCTCTGTCCATGGAATTTCCAGGCAAGAATGTTGGAGTGGGGTGCTATAGGGAAAGAGCAAATTAGCCAAGATGGTGGTGGTCAGGCTGTCTCACCCCAAGTTTTGTAATCACATGGTTATGTAACAGCTGAAATCACATAGCCCTGCACATGTGTGTTACAATGTACCTGCTTGGCCATGGGCCAGTGTTCTGTAGACATATGTAAGCTCCACCTGAAAAGCCCTTCAGCTATGTTATGGGTATGCTATGGGTGTATTAAGGTTGTGTTAGGGATGTGTCTACTGGATCAACCACCAGAGGAGAGAATGCAACGTGGCTACTGCTGCCTTGCTGCTGTGCCAGTTAGGAGAGAATAAACGTGTCAGCAGTTCCTACGGGTTCTTGAGTTTTCTTCCAGCTTCCCTGCTTGTGCCTTGACTGACATGGGTTCAGCAAAGAGTGTGCCCAGTGAGGAGCAGTGAGTCAGGTGCCACTTCCTCCTCCAAGTGATCTTTCTGACCCAGGAATTGAACCCACATCTCCTGTGTCTCCTGCATCTCCTGCATTGGCAGGTGGATTCTTTACCCACTGAGACACCTGGGAAGTCCCTAATAAGGGAGGGAGGAGACACTAAAAATAAATTTTGTACTAGTATAAGTGTACAGAAAGCTAATGAAGAAGAGGGGACAAAACTCTTAATAATTAAATTCAGAAAGAACTTATGACCTCAAAAATGTAGCAAATAAAATCAAATTAAAAAAAAAAAAAAAGGTATGAAGCAAGCAAGAAAAGTGGGATTGAAAAGAAAGTAAATGAAATTATGGGTCAGGGCATGAATCATTCAGTTTAAACACATCTCTGAGATGCAGAGTGTAACTGTAAACTTTTTAATTAGCATATGTTGTTTAAATAGGGTTTTTTTTTTAAACTAAAGTGAAAGTCAAAGTTGCTTGTTTAGTCATGTCCAACTCTCCATGGAATTTTCCAGGCCAGAATACTGGAGCAGGTAGCCATTACCTTCTCCAGGAGATCTTCCCAACCCAGGAACCAAACCGGTGTCTCCTGCATTGCTGGCAGATTCTTTACCAACTTAGTTATCAGGGAAGCCCTGATTGAAGCTAAAGAATCTTTTAATATTTTTACTCACATCTCTCTCTTCAATGGCTTCTTTTCTTGCCTTCCTACTTTGAGTTGATTTAAGTTATTTTATAAGATTAAGACATATTTTCTATCAATTATGAGTTTTATGTGAATTTTAAGATAAATTATTGAATCTTTCCTGTTTATAACCACAATACTGTAAAACCAGACTGATAGATAGTCCACTTCCTTCCACTTTTATAGCTTCATGCTTTTAAATGTTACAACAAAAAAAATATTTTAAAAGAAATAAACTATCACAGTATCACAGAAATCTGGTAAAAATGAACAAGAAATTTTCAGAAAATTGACTGATTCTAAAACTCAGTTCAATAGGATGGGAATCATAATAGCTATTTTGTGTCTCATTTCAATTTGCTCTATTTTTTTTTTTTTTAACCTTTCTTCCCCACCCTCGGGTTCAACGCCTACTGTACACTCTGCTTATCATAACTTCTCTTTATTCCTTTATAAAAAATTTAACCTAGCAGTCAGTTTTTTAAGATGTTGGCTGCAACAAGAAACTGCAGGAAATAACTGGTTGTTGCCATGATAGCGAAATTTGCATTACAGTTTATAAATGCCTTTTCCTTTGCAGAGTTACTTTTCTGGGACTGAACAAACCATTTTACACAGCACATTTCCTCCCAAATGTGTAGTTTCTGTATCTGGGCACTGACCAAAGGATTTGCAGGAGAAAATAAAATGTTTTTATCCACAGATTCCCCTGAATGGAAAATAGATTATTTAAATGTTATAAAGAGAAGGTGCCAGTTATTCATCTCTGTTAGTCTGAAGGAGCAAAGAAAGGTGGAGGTTGTCACTACACAGCTGAAGCAGTTGACTGAATACAGACCAAAATGGTGTTAATAATGCAGTGACTTTACTCCGATCCTAAGCAGAAAACATTTGTGCATCTATATATTGAGGCAGACTGTTTTTCCCTTTTGTGCTCACTACTTTCTTAATCTAACACAGAATCTAAACATTGGACACATAAATAGAATGGTGGTACTCTTGGTTTCTCCAGGTTGGAGCTAATTTACAAGTGGTAAACCAGAGCAATTATCATTAATGCCCCATTTTACTACCATGTCACAGACTGGAAGCTAAATTATATGGAAAGTTTACACATAAGGGGGTAGATTTGGAACAGAATAAACAAGGGAGGAAGTGATGTTAGAGTGAGATTATTTTAATAGTGGATGGCCAATTTTATGAGAAAGTAGTTGACTGTCTTGCTGCTTCCAGAATGCAGGCTTAGGGACTGGGAAAGGTGTAATTGGTTTCTCTCTCATGTAGGAAAAAAGAGTAAAATGCATGTTCCAGGAAGTGCAAGCCTTAGATTATGGATCAGGTAAATGCAGTGGAAACACATGGGCTTTGACATCAGATGGATGTGGTTCAAGTCCTTTTTCTGACAAGTAGCAGCTGTGAGACTTGGGCAAGTTTTAATTACTCTTGCCTTAAGCCCCAGATTCTTCAGCTGTAGAATAGGATGGCTGCACACACCTTACAGGATTGCTAGAAAGTTTGCAGATGGCATTTGCGACCCATAAAAGTCAATATACAAACTGCTCCTATAACTATTAGGATTTTAGCATACATAATGGTATTAATAACCAATATCATATACCTCCTGGCAATCAAGTCTTATCTCAGGCTCCTTACTTTAATTATGTAACCTAAGCTTCACAAGTGACTATTATCTGTATTTACCCATGAGAACATTGTGGCTCAGAGTTTACAACATATCCATCTTCATGGGGCTAGTATTTGGCCAAGTTAGGACTACAGTTTAGGTCAGATTAAATCCAAAGTTATATCCTTAATTCTGAATTACCTAAAATGTATACTGTCTAAGGAGAACTGTGTGGTTTCATTCATAATTTTATCACCAGTGCCTTGGACAGTGCAAAAACAAATCAATAACAAGCAGAACAAACAATAACTCTAACCACATAATCATTAATGACAGTAAAACATATAGATATTGTATTTATAATGCCACAAAATTGTATATATTTATATTTTTTCGTCTAATAGTGCCATTTTTGTTAAAACACATATGAATTTTTTTGCTAAAGTAAAATTTCTATTTTCCTTGATTCAGCAAAATCATATACAGTGGTTTAGAAAGAAACAGCCAAGAGGTAACTAAAGAAAAGCACAGGTCTACCAAAATAGTTTATATGTTACCTCATGAACAGCACATAGACCTTACTTGGAGCTTAAAGATACACTTAAATGCATTTAAGGGTAAGCTTTTCCACTGAAGTAATGCTCTCCTATGAGACTTTCATCATTTCTCCTCAGAGATGAGGAACGTCTCAAAATTTAAAGTGTTATAATACTAGAAAACAATGGGGGAAAAAAAAACTGCAATAAACATGCTCAAGTGTAAATATATCTGAGGGAAAAAGAAAAAAACAAAAACAACTTCCCAAGAAGAGGCTTAGGAATTCTCCCCAACAGAATCTCTTTCTTCTAATCTCTTGTATGCTAAATACTGCATTCAATAAAAAACCCAGGTCTGGACTCCCTAACAGAGAGCCATTTTCATCACTGGAACTCCACTCCATAACGCTGTAGCCGAGGGGGCCAACTGTGGTGTCTGCTCTTGGGTAGAATTCATCTTCAAGTAGCCACGCAAGTACATTTTGTTTCTTGATGCTATTGCTATAAATGTGACTTCTGTGTAAGTAAACAATAATTTAGATATTTCAATAAATACTATTTTAAATATTTCATTGTAGTATCTTAGACATTCATGGGGATAAATTATTAGAAAACAAAGTATGGTTGTCACTAATTTTAATACTAAAATTTTATGTTGAGCATTTAATGTAAAGAACTGCAATCCATCAGTTTTGGTAAGTCTGAGATTGCTGACAATTTAAAATAAAACAGAGTACCTTTGTAGCCACTGAAACAAAATGTCTCTCAGATGGCCGTCTTAACCTTCTTAAATTGCGTGCTCTTGTTTAATAAAATTTTATCTATATAATCTATCATATTTCAATATTTTAAACATTGATAATGAAGATAAAAGTCAGGTTTGCTAGACCACAGTGAATTGTTTCATTGAGACAGACGATTCAGACTTTAAACAAAGCTCAAGTTGAAAATATCCAGAATTGAAACAAACCTTTACTGGCAGGGATCAGTTTTGAAAGGCAGAGAAGCAGCTGAAACTAAGCTATGGCTAGTTATGAATTGTTCACATACCATTTTTTTTTTTTACAGGTGCTGCAAAACTGAAAACGTTGGTAAGCACAGCTACAAGAACTACTTTGCTGGATACCCATTAGCATAGAGAAGGGATTAAGATAGAGCAGTGGGAAAACACATGGATATGGTTTTGGTTATTATTCTTAAAACTCTGGAAGGGGTGAAACATAATTGTGACTCTTGGTTTTCATTCACTTTACTTTAGCTAAATAGTAGAACCTACTTTATTTTTTTTTATTTTATTTTTTTTTATTGTCCATTTGCATTTATTTTTTTTATTTTTTTTTTATTTTTTATTTATTTTTTTTTAATTTTTTTTTTTTTTGTCATGCATTGATATGAATCAGCCATAGATTTACACGTATTCCCCATCTCGATCCCCCCTCCCACCTCCCTCTCCACCCGATTCCTCTGGGTCTTCCCAGTGCACCAGGCCCGAGCACTTGTCTCATGCATCCCTCCTGGGCTGGTGATCTGTTTCACCATAGATAGTATACATGCTGTTCTTTTGAAATATCCCACCCTCACATTCTCCCACAGAGTTCAAAAGTCTCTTCTGTATTTCTGTGTCTCTTTTTCTGTTTTGCATATAGGGTTATCATTACCATCTTTCTAAATTCCATATATATGTGTTAGTATGTTGTAATGTTCTTTATCTTTCTGGCTTACTTCACTCTGTATAAGGGGCTCCAGTTTCATCCATCTCATTAGGACTGGTTCAAATGAATTCTTTTTAACAGCTGAGTAATATTCCATGGTGTATATGTACCACAGCTTCCTTATCCATTCATCTGCTGATGGGCATCTAGGTTGCTTCCATGTCTTGGCTATTATAAACAGTGCTGCGATGAACATTGGGGTGCACGTGTCTCTTTCAGATCTGGTTTCCTCGGTGTGTATGCCCAGGAGTGGGATTGCTGGGTCATATGGCAGGTCTATTTCCAGTTTTTTAAGAAATCTCCACACTGTTTTCCATAGCGGCTGTACTAGTTTGCATTCTCACCAACAGTGTAAGAGGGTTCCCTTTTCTCCACACCCTCTCCAGCATTTATTGCTTGTAGACTTTTGGATAGCAGCCATCCTGACTGGCGAGTAATGGTACCTCATTGTGGTTTTGATTTGCATTTCTCTAATAATGAGTGATGTTGAGCATCTTTTCATGTGTTGTTAGCCATCTGTATGTCTTCTTTGGAGAAATGTCTCTCTCACTGTTTGCAGATGACATGATCCTCTACATAGAAAACCCTAAAGACTCTACCAGAAAATTACTAGAGCTAATCAATGAATATAGAAAAGTTGCAGGATATAAAATTAACACACAGAAATCCCTTGCATTCCTCTATACTAACAATGAAAAAACAGAAAGAGAAATTAAAGAAACAATACCATTCACCATTGCAACAAAAAGAATAAAATACTTAGGAGTATATCTACCTAAAGAAACAAAAGACCTATACATAGAAAACTATAAAACACTGATGAAAGAAATCAAAGAGGACACAAGCAGATGGAGAAACATACCGTGTTCATGGATTGGAAGAATCAATATTGTCAAAATGGCTATTCTACCTAAAGCAATCTATAGATTCAATGCACTCCCTATCAAGTTACCAACGGTATTTTTCACAGAACTAGACCAAAGAATTTCACAATTTGTATGGAAATACAAAAAACCTCGAATAGCCAAAGTAATCTTGAGAAAGAAGAATGGAACTGGAGGAATCAACCTGCCTGACTTCAGACTCTACTACAAAGCCACAGTCATCAATACAGTATGGTACTGGCACAAAGACAGAAATATAGATCAATGGAACAGAATAGAAAGCCCAGAGATGAATCCACGGACCTATGGACACCTTATCTTTGATAAAGGAGGCAAGGATATACAATGGAAAAAAGACAACCTCTTTAACAAGTGGTGCTGGGATAACTGGTCAACCAGTTGTAAAAGAATGAAACTAGAACACTTTCTAACACCGTACACAAAAATAAACTCAAAATGTATTAAAGATCTAAATGTAAGACCAGAAACTATAAAACTCCTAGAGGAGAACATAGGCAAAACACTCTCCGACATGAATCACAGCAAGATCCTCTATGACCCACCTCCCAGAATATTGGAAATAAAAGCAAAACTAAACAAATGGGACCTAATGAAACTTAAAAGCTTTTGCACTACAAAGGAAACTATAAGTAAGGTGAAAAGACAGCCCTCATATTGGGAGAAAATAATAGCAAATGAAGAAACAGACAAAGGATTAATCTCAAAAATATACAAGCAACTCCTGCAGCTCAATTCCAGAAAAATAAATGACCCAATCAAAAAATGGGCCAAAGAACTAAATAGAACCTACTTTAAACACTTGGATGCAACCTTGTGAATGTCTAATTGCTCTGAGTCTTGAAGAACCACATACAAATGCATACAATTTTCTCCTTTCCCTTCCTCTTCCCTACTGTATTCATTTTCCCTTCTCCTTTTCTTCATTTTCCTTTCTTTGAAATCATAATTACAGAGGTCATGCACACTGAATAGATTTAAGTTAAATGGTAATAAATAACAAACATTTTCCTGCTTAAATAATACAATTTCTGTTTCAGTTGATAAATGTTAGCCTTTTTCCAGGAAAAAAAAAAAAAAAACCAACAACAACAAAACTGTACTCACATATAAGGAGGAAAATTTTTCTACTTTGAATTTATAGAAACATATTTAAGAGTTTCTGTGAAGTAAAGCAGACAGTATAGAAATATGTAAGGATTAGGTAATATAATGGAAGGGAGACAGAAAAGAATAGGATGGGGTGCGAGAGAGAAAGAGTAAGAGATTAAAATTTGAATGAGTATATATGTGACTGAGTTGTGTAGAAGCAGAGAGATTTAATGCATGAATACCACACAGACTTTGATAAATGAAGAAAAGAAACCAGGAAGCTAAGAAAATATTTGTAAATATGAGAAAATAAATGCAGGGCTTATAATAAATTTTTTCTATATTCCAAAGGAAAACATCTTTAGCATTATGCTCCCTTCCTATGAACTCTCTGGTCTTTTAGGACACGAGCTAAGTATTTTCTGTATTTCAAAACCTAGTTTCATATATCAGATTTAAATATTTAATATTGCATTAATTGCTTTTTCACTTTATTTTCTGTTATTTTGTAATGACAAACTCCATAAAATTAAATGCTAGAAATTATTTTTCACAATTGGGCTTACCATGAACAGAAAAGCTTCCAACCTTTTCTGCAGCTGAACAAATTCTTCAGCTCCAGAATTTATCTCTTTCCCTAGATGTTCCTTTAATTTGTAGCCAGCACCAAAGCCATTTTTTTCTAAAGTATGCATCCTGAAAATCTCAATCAACTGGATTAAGCAATCCAGGTATTAAAATAACATATAAGTCTGGACCTAGGTTCCCAGGTGATCCATATATTTAAGATCATCCAAGTTTTTATTGCTGAATCATGAATGTGAAATGAGAAGCAGAACATGATGGTGACATCTGTGTTCCTATCTATGGCATTCAGCAACATCAGTGTCTAATAACTTAGTCCCACTGGTCTAAGTACAACTTTTCTGCTTCAAATCCCTGGTAGACACATATGCCTACTCCATATTCTGAAAAGTTAAACCTGGCAACCCTGTTTTAAGGTTCCCAGTAGCCACCTAACAGCAGTGAGAAGCAGCCGCAGGAAAGAATGAGCTTTGTCTTCCCCTCTCCCAAGCAGATGGTTGGCTAAAACTCGCTTCACAGAGGAAATCAACTTCAGATTTTTAGCTTGGATATCAAGTAATGAACCACGACTGCCAAATATGAGAAAAGTAGTCTCTGCATTGACTTTTATCTGTAATGATAATAATGGAAATATGAAAAATAATACTGCGTTTCTGAAATAATTTATTCTCTTTTATTAAAAGAAAGAAACCTTAGTGGCATTTTAAAAAGTGGCATTTTTAGAAAGGCTATGATGTAAAAATGTGGCTGTCCACCTAATTGTTAGTATTCTGACATAGTTTTGCAATGCTCAAACCTGTAGCATGTTCATACCTCTTAGAATAGTGCAGAATAGGAAATTATGACAAGCCAGTAAATTTTAGACATAATTACATAAGTAATGCTAAATATTCCTGAGTGGCCACCAGAAATTATATTATGTGCCAATGTCACTTTCTGGTTATTTTGCTTAGTTATTGAGGTTACTTTCAGAGATAGATATTACTGTTCTAAATGAATGATTTCTGGTGTTCCAGAGAAGTGGAAAACCAGAGATCTGGGATCTGGCCAACCACCATAGTCTCACCCAAACCTTATGCTGAGCAGGTCAGCTACTGCAGGACAAAAATACTGCTGAGCCTGGGGAGGAAAGGAATTTAAGTGAGGAACTGACTATCACTCACTGAATGGGGCCCTTCCAAACAGATTATGAGCTGGAGTCATGAAATTATTTTTGGCCTACAAGCTGAGTATCAGCTACCATAATGGAAGATAAAATGCTGATTTTTTCCCCCCTACGGAAGATGAAAGAGTGTTTACTTTTTCCCCTTGCTTTTCAATTGCCAAAGATTTGGAAAAACTTCTAAGAAATGGGCTGTATGAACAGTATAATGGTCTAAAACCCACAAGTTCCAAAAAACAATGAAATATTGAACTCCTAACTGAGTTCTTCAAATTCAGCACTTGCGTCTGTTAGTTTAATGGCATTGAATGTGAAAGTTGCTCAGTTGTGTCTGACTCTTTGCTACCCCATGGGCTATACAGCCTATGGAATTCTCCAGGCCAGAATACTGGAGTGGGTAGCCTTTCCCTTCTCCAGGGGATCTTCCCAACCCAAGGATTGAACCCAGGTCTCCCACATTGCAGGTGGATTCTTTACCAGCTGAGCCAGAAGGGAAGGTCAAGAATACTGGAGTGGGTAGCCTCCTATCCCTTCTCCAGAGGGTCTTTCCAACCCCGGAATCTAATCAGGGTCACCTGCATTTCAGGGGGATTCTTTACCAACTGAGCTATCAGGGAAGCCCAGTTTAAAGGCATTAGGTAAAATTTAACACTGAAATACATACACTACCATATGTAGAATAGGTAGCCAGTAGGAAGCTGCTGTATAGTTAGGGAGCTCAGTCAGGTACTCTGTGTTGACCTAGAGGAGTGGGATGGGAGTGGGAAAAAGGCTCAAGGGAGGGTATTATGTGCATACTTATGGCTGATTTATGTTGTTGTGCGGCAGAAACCAATACAACATTGTTAAGCAATTATCCTCCAATTACAAATAAATTTAAAAAATAAGAGAAATAAAATTCAACAGCAGTTTATTTTCCTTTTTGATCCAAAATGTCCAAAACTTACATCAACACTGATGCAACTAGTATTCTATAGTCATACCGTTAGGAAAAAATATTTTGACCTTCTCAATGACTAGGGAGTCCTACCTGAAGGCTGACATCAGTAGAAATCTTTCCTTAAGTTGGATAAATTGGGTAATCACTTCTTGGTGCAGCAATTTAAAGAAATACATTTATCTTTGTCTAAAATGTTGCAGAAAAATTCCTGAAGTGCTGACAACTGCAATTTTGAAGTTAGCTAACATGCTTGACTTTGATCAATAAAGATAGATATATAGATAGGTAGATAGACAGGTCCTAAAATAAACATTTCGGTATCAGTGAGGAAGAGCAATTCAGTATCTGCCTATATAAGAAATCAGCTTCTCTTCTGAAGTATGTCCTAATGTTATTCATATTAGGTCAACCTTTTCTGAATGGTTTTATTTCAAGATGTGGCAATGGGTACCAAATTCCAGTAAAACTCACCAGAATGGGGGGCTGCTCCCATAGAAACATAAATATCACCCTGCAGAGTATTTTCAGGTAGTTACTTCTCTTTAAAAACAATAAACTATTTCCAAGATCTACATATGGAGCATAAGACTACATATCAGATAATCTGCTGTTGAATTATTCCTGGGAGTTCATAGGTATAGAACTGTCAAGACCAGTTTGACAGCAAATATAAAAGGTTGGGACCCAGTACAAATTGCATTCAAAACTCAGAGTTGGAGTATCTCATGGGGTGTGGGGGAGCCATCACTAACAGGTCCTTTCCTTATTAGCATAAATGTAAGCCAGGAAAAGCAGAAAGATTTTTTTAATGTGCCTTTCGTTGGAAAGAAAATTTTCTTTATTTTCTTACTACATTTATTGTTGTACTCATGAAGCCATTCTTTTTCTATGTATAAATTAAATAATCTCTTATTTAATTTTAAATATTATTTTATACTCCCTCGGTATTAAAAATAATTGGTATCTAGAATAAAAAATTTAGTCAGATAATTGAACTACACTATTAAGTTACATTCTATTTTCCTCAGGCTAACAACCTTTCCATACCAATCCTGGTGTCCAAACTTGTAGTCACTTTTAGTATTTTAGTTGCTTCCCTTTGGCCCCTGCTCAATTTTTGAGTAAAAATCATCTGGCATGATGTTGACTGAACTGAAAGCTGGATGTGGTAAATTGCCCCAGATATGTAAAATGTTTTATGGGGAAAGTTGAAGGCACTGCCTGAGTTAAACACACACACAGGGACTGTGTTCATTATTTGATGCACCTATGCAGGAATGGACATTCTCAGTGAGCCCTGCAGAGATGTGGATTAACAAGCCTTCTTACTGTTAACAAGCATCATGTGTCTAATTCCAAGTACATTGTTCTGCAAGTTGACACCTATATATTGGACTTAAACTGTCACAAGACAAGGAATCTTACAAGGAAAAAAATGCAGGTACTCAATTCATACCCCATCTTTCATAATCTTTTATCTTTATGTATGCCCATTTACTTATGATCACAAGGATATTACTGCTCATTTTAAAACACTTAAATTGTGTTTAAACAAATTGAAAATGAAGTCATTGTAGCTTTTATAGGTTGAGAATTAGTAATATACTTTTCCATGAATATTCATGTACATATATGCCACAAATTTAATATACAAGCAACTGAAAAGCTGTAGGTATTCCTTTCAAATTAAAGCATCTATTCCAAGAAATCTAAGACTTCTGCCTATATTTTTTGTTTGAAAAATCTTTATTCAGTGATCTCCCAGGTGGTCCAGTGGTTAGAATTCATAGATTCAGCACTTTCACTGCTATGGCCAAGGTTCAGTCCCTGGTCAGGGAAATAAGATCCCACAAAGCCACGTGGCATGGCCTAACAACAAAAACAACAACAGGAACAACAAAACTTTGTTCAGAATGAGCTATAATAAATTGAGGAGTAAAAAATGATATTGCTTGTGTATCTAAATTAATTACTGACCTGTGATGTGAGGCAAATCAGCCAAAAAAAAAAAAGTCCCTCTAAACAGTATTACCAAACTATTTCCTAATGCTGTTTTACATGCTCAGTTTCAGATTTTAAACTGGTCCTTTGGTATCTAATCTTAAAGTGTTTTTTTTTTCCTTTCTTATATAAAATCCTTATCTAGATTAATAGATAGAAAGGGAGCCTTTCTTCAAACACCTGAAAACTGAATGAAGAAAAATACATTTCTATCCTAAAAAATTTAAAAAAGACTACATTGAAAAAAAAATGAAAGACTAAGCATGTGTTTTATGCAGTTCATTTATTTACATCTCTTCCCTAGCACTTTAAATTTCACTCTGCAATTTGAAACAGATTTGATCAACTTGCTTTCATGTGTCAGTGTTTTTCAACTGCAATGAAAATAAACAAAATGAAGTTTGGTTTCCTACAAAATTGTGGAGATGCTGACTTAACTACAACAGTTATTTACTTCGGCATATGTCATACTGTACTCTTGTAAAATAAAGTCTTGTCTGGTTATCCAAAGTTTACATGAAACTTGAGCCAGCCTCAGGTTTCTTATATCAATAAAGCCCCTTTTGGATAGAAAGGAGAGTAGGTCTCTGCACTGGTTCCCTTCTTGCTAGAGAACATTTTGCATGACAAAACAACAAAATTCTGTAAAGCAATTATCCTTCAATAAAAAATTAATTTATTAAAAAAAAATCCATACCAAGAAGGGATATGGATTACTTTATAATTCTGGGGAAGATGTTCTTATTTTGCCTGTATGGAAACATACATATATTTGCTTTGCACACTTGAGCTCTGTATGATCTATAAAAGTGGTTAATGTAATCCAGGAGTTAAACAAGTTTAAAGGTTTAAGCTGTTGCAGGATGCCACTAAACAGGGCCAAAAATTTGGAACATAGATTATTCCTGAGAGATAAGACTTGCCTATGTAATCAAATTACTAGTACCATTCTTCTCACTATAATTTGTTGTCAGCTTTGAAACTAATATTTCAACATGAAAACTTTTATGTCATAATTTTTATTTTGCCCCCCAGAACATAAACAAATTTGATTTTCAAAATGGTAAAAATGTTATCGATACATGAACAAAGCCAAATGTATATACATTTTCCTTTGTGAATGTATCAGTTCAGTTCAGTTCAGTGGCTCAGTTGTGTCCGACTCTGAGACTCCATGGACTGCAGCACGCCAGGCTTCCCTGTCCATCACCAACTCTCACAGCTTACCCAAACTCATGTCCATTGTGTTGGTGATGCCATTCAACCACCCCATCCTCTGTCATCCCCTTTTCCTCCCACCTTCAGTCTTTCCCAGCATCAGTGTGTTTTCCAATGGGTTGGTTCTTCTCATCAGGAGGGCAAAGTATTGGAGTTTCAGCTCAGCATCAGTCTTTCCAATGAATATACAGGACTGATATCCTTTAGGATGGACTGGTTGGATCTCCTTGCAGTCCAAGGGACTCTCAAGAGTCTTCTCCAAAACCACTGTTCAAAAGCATCAATTCTTCAGCGCTCAGCTTTCTTTATAGTCCAACTCACACATCCATACACGACTACTGGAAAAACCATAGCTTTGACTAGATGGATCTTTGTTAGCAAAGTAATGTCTCTGCTTTATAATATGCTATCTAGGTTGGCCATAGCTTTTCTTCCAAGGAGCAAGTGTCATTTAATTTCATGGCTACAGTCACCATCTGCAGTGATTCTGGAGTCCAAAAAAAGTGTTTTTTATTTTATTTTTTATTTATAACTGTCCAAAAACAATGTTTACATTGTTTCCTCATCTATTTGCCATGAAGTGATGGGAATGTATAGACTTATGAAAATAGGACAAAACATGACATCTGAGAGCATAAAATAATATATTGGTTAAAAAAAAAAAAACAGCATTGCTCAGAGGAAAATGTATGTAACATCTTAGCCATCTATATACTTAATAGACAAAATTACAATACTAAAAATTTTAAAAAAAAAACTTGATGAGACTGGGTAGAGCCAAATTTAATATTGGAATTAAATTTTTATAATAAACAAGCTGAATACATTTTGAAAGTTAATAATTTAAAAAGAACTAGCATTCTAATTAAAGAAATCTTTAAATATCAAACAAAACTCAGATCCCTCTCCAACATTATTCCCAGTTTTCACCACTCACTCCTCTTCTCATTGCTATGCTTTTCTTGTTTAAGTGAAAATAGCTTTCCTATAAAGACTCTAGTGAGTTTTTATAATAGAAATAGAATCTTCCAAAATGCCTATCGAAAACCCATCTGTTGCAGAAAATATTTCAAATTCCTTGACCACCTACTCCACATTGCCACACTTCCAATTCTGTTCACATTATTAAAAAAAAAAAGAAAAAAAAAAAGAACATCTCTTCTTGGGTAGAATTCATTGCATATCATTTGCAACCACCCACAAATAAGTTCTACAATAAATGGCTAGGCAATATCCAATGCATAACAAGTGTCAGATTGTTTTGCTATAGAATGTTCTATCACTTGCTGACTACTACTATCTTACATTCCCTCATCCTCTCTTTCTTGAGAAACAACTTCCCATTTCCCTCCCACTCTCATTCAACTTTGCAGAAAAAAGGACATATATCTCAGAGGCAGAAAGATAAGAATGCGCCACAAGGGAAGCCCTGTGAAGATTTATACCTCATATTTACATCCTAAAAGTTAAATAATGTAAAAGTAGTATAAATATATGATTTGTTGTCTTAATATAAGGTGAGATTGTAAATTAATTTGTATAAGATCACAAGGTACTGCTCTTTATATATATATAAAGAGCACATATATATATGTGTATATATATATATACACACATACATGCTGTAAGGATGGACTGCTAAATGGGTATGCTTTTCAGAATATTTTCTAATCGTTGTCAGGATTTATTGGTTTCCCTTTGAAATTTGGACTATAGCAAAAATATTAACAGATGTGAAGCCAGAGGAATGTTTCATTACTAAATTTTAAATGCTGTTTCTTAAGTGAATTCTAAACTATTTTAATAGATATTGCTGTTTTGTTGGGGTGAAGGGAAGGAATTTTTTTTTAAATGAATAACAGTATCAGTTGGAATACAAACTTTGAGTGTTTTTGATTTCACAGGTACTCCAAAAGCCAAGTCGAGTGACTGAGAATTCTGAAAACATCTTCAATGGTGTGAGTCAAAGTTGAAAGGAGATAACATCTGAATACTGTTGGCAATTTATGTTTTCTGGGTAGATGTGTATATCACTAGCCCAAAGAAGGAAAGTTCATTAAGAAATAAAACAGAACTTTAAAAAGATCTTAAAAAAAAAGAAATCAAAAGAATTTATACAAAATCTGCTTCAGGTCAAACCTAGGGCTCCAAAAAATCTACCAACAGAGAAGATGGCAAGCTGTATTCTTAAATCAGAGTAAATAATGTTCTAAGACAGAATGCTATCTTCAGAAGTCAGTTACACTGCACATTGGCCTGAATCTGTATTAGTTTACTAAATTTGGCAAACAGACTTTGCAGCAGGGACTTATTATTGTTATGTCCAGGCAAGCAGGGAACCCCGACAGAAACATTGCCTGACAGAAGCAATGGGCATTAACAAAGTTGTAAGTTTCATGCTTAGAATTTTATCAGCAGCAATGAATTTGATAGTCTAGCTTCTCCTCTACATTGATAAGAAACCGCTGGGATTACTGTACTCAGCTCTGGGTGAGAAAGGGAAAACACAGAGAAGACATGAGGAAACACATTAAGAGAAAACAATCTGAATGGTGTAGAAATTTAGATCAACACCAGAAAGAGGAGATGTGCATCAGGAGAAAAGAAATGCAATCAGATTTTTCAACGGTTATACTGTGAGTGAAATTTTAGAAATTTTCTGTGTGATCCTGAATGGAATAAATGTGTGATGATAAGATGAAATTTTGTTTTATTTTTGAAAAAGCAAAACTTTTAATCTCAGCAAGCATAAGAGAATCAAGTTGCTTCAGAGGAAGGATGAGTTCCTTCCCCTGGAGTTATTAAAACATGCTGTAGAAGACCATTGGGTGTAGTATAAAACGAATCTAAAACTCAGGTCACCAGTAGATATGGTCTCCTCTAATCCTGAGACTTTATCATCTAGAAACACAACCATAAAATGCAGACTTAACACAAATTAAATGATAGTTTGTATATCTGATGAAAACAGTGCTTATTCCCATTCACCTGGAAGCATTTACAATCATCCTGAAGATGTCCCATTAAAACTTTCTTTGTACACTGGCCAAAGGTTTATATTAACAAAACAAACACATTCGTATACAAAACATTTTTTGTATACAAAAAAAAAAAAATGAGAAAAAAGAAAAAGTTCATTAAGTTATCAGATTCATCAATTTAATTTTCCTTTGAGTAAGTACCTCTGTAATTTGCAAGAAAGATTCACAGGACTAAATCCATGTATAATCTGCAAACTTTGAGTAATACTTGGAATGATCCTAGTCAGCTTTTAAGTACTTCTATTGAAAACTAAAACTAAACAACGAAAGGAACAGCTACCTGGAAATTTCAACAATAATACTTGCAATTAAACCTAAAAGCAATTATGGTACTTGTGTTAGACACAAAAGAATGATGAATACTGCACTGTATTACCTTGTTTGACCACATTCCATTATCAAAAAACACTGATTACTCTTTCTACCTAAAGAGCTTTGTGAAAGACATTACAGATAAAGACTATTAAGGTTTGACAACTTTGGTCACAGTCAACTTTGCATTTCCAATGTCTTCTGAAGTTACAATATTTTATTCCAACCTCATCATAAACCTTTATGTCCAGTTTTGGGGGAGAGGGGAGAAAATTCATCCCAGTGGTTGCAGAGCTTATTCTACTTTAAGAAAATGGAAAAAAAAATCCCAGTGGTTGTACCTTTGTTCTATAAGAGTTCTCTACAAAAAATTCTCCAAAGGCATAGCTTACATTTTGGGGTTGGAATAGGAGCTGGCTAGGTGTATATTCAGGTCAGCAGAGTTATCTATTATCTTTTTGCATTGTATTTGTACAGGTCAAACATTTGGGGAAATACTTTTTATACTGAACCATTCTGGTTAGAATTACAGCCATTTTTCATAAATTGAATTAATTTGGACCTTTATGGAGAATTTACTAAATAAAAAAAAGTATTCTAAGAAAAGTCTGGTAAATCTACTCCTCATTGAAGAGACAAGGGTGACATCTGATGTTCATTAAGAATTCTAATCTCCATCAAATTTCATCAGCAAAAGAAATGAAGACATGAAGACATCTATCTAAAATTCAATTAACGAAAGATAAGTTATTGTCTAATTAAAAGTATGTTCACCATGATGTAATGGTGTAATGATAGAGGTGATTGGGACTGAGATTCATGACAGAAAAAGGAGAGTTAGGAGTAAAATGTCTTAGTTTGGTACTAAATACTGATTATGGAAAAAAGTGATCAAATTGACCACATGGATGCTTTAATCTATTCAACAGTAAAGAAATGACACTTTTATTTTTTAACTCATCACAAAAACAAAAAAGAAAAATCTGCCATAATCAGACAATTGGGATTAAGAAGTATTACTTAATACAGTCCAAAGAGAGCAGTAGGCCCTATGACTTTATTTATCCTTTCTCAGTCTTGGACTATTCAATAGAATACATGAACCATAAATATAATCTCTGAACTTAAATCACATCTAGAAAAAAAATGTCTACTGAAGCAGTTAATATGTTAAATAGTCTTTTAATTTACTGGAGCGTTAATTTTACTCTACTTTATTTTCTAGACTATCACTTGACCTTTGAACAGTACAAATTCAGGTTTCTTTTGATACTATTTTTTAAATTGTGGGAAATTGTACTATGTAATGTTAAAAGCTAATTCATAGAAGTCATTATTTATTATTATTATCAAGAGAAAATATTTGGAAACTAAACACAATGAATTTCTAGATCATGGAAAATCCATCATCTCAAACAAGAAAAAAGACTTTCAGTTAATTGAATTGAAATTGTCTGATATTTATTAAAGGCCAACATACCTCACTAAGGAGTTTTCTGCAATTTTGTATTACTATCTTAAATATTTACCACATTTAAAGAAATAATGTATATTTTAGTATTAACTATATCTTTAATATTTATTAAAATGGATATCCTTCTTTTGTGTTATAAATGATAAATGTACTAATAGAGTTCCACACTGAAAACACTTGTTAAATATAACCAATAACTAGAATATGCTGTCACAGCATCCTATATTAGAATAATCACTGTGTAGTTTATTTTACAAATTCTTATTTTATATATTAAATTTGAAATCAATGAGCTATGTGCTGTCTGGTGACATACAGAAAAACAAATAAAGCAGTAGATTTTAGTTAGCATCAACATTATCAAATTTTACACCATTGCTTTGAAAAAAATAATAAAATATTTTCTACAGGAATGAAAGAAAACTGCCACCTGGGAAGTCTATATTGACAAATAGTAGTCTGCAAACGCAGTGAAATGTAAATCACAGTGGATGTTAATACCCACTTCAGTTAAGGTAAGCATGTTATTTCCAGTTGCCTTATCATTCAAGCAGGGGAAAAAGTATCTCCTACTCAGAGGGTTACTGTAAACATTTAATACACCCCCCAACACACACACACACACACATACACACACATACACACACACACATTGAATACTTGCTGAATAATTGACTGAATATAAGGGATATGGGGCTTCCAAGGTGACACTAGGGTTAAAGAACCCACCTGCCAATTCAGGACACATAAGGGCCAAAAATTTGATCTTTGGGTTGGGAAGATCCCCTGGAGGAGGACATGGCAACCCACTCCAGTATCCTTACCTAGAGAATCCCATAGACAGAGGAACTTGGTGGGCTACAGTCCATGGGGTCGCAAGGAGTTGGGTGTGATTGAAGTGACTTAGCACACATGCACACGTGTCCTAACATTAAATAAATTAAATTTTCTAAAAATAGTGTAAATCTAAACATAAAACCCTAAACATTTAGTGGATTAACAGGTATATTTTCATTATATACAATAGAATCTCAGTCTAAAATAATGCGTTGAAGAGAGGGAAGAGATTTCAGTTTCACTGTAGCCCACACAGTTTTGAAACAGAGCAGAACCCCATGGACCTTGCCTCCTGTATCCTCAGCTTGCCTTTTGTCTGTGGAAAAACTTTAGCCAAAGAATAAGCTTGATCAGAGAAGTGAGAACAAGAAGAAACAAAAGAAAAGAGTCAAAGGAGAACAAATAATAATAGTTCAGTCATTAAGCATAGTCAAGGACATTTAGTTCATTCTCAAGGGCTATAGATCATATTCTGAGCCATACACTGTAAACTATCTTGTAGATGCTGAAACCCCCACCAGAGGGTGGAAGAAGACAGCTACTTGATGACCAGACTATAGCCATGAAGTATTCTGCCATAATTCTGAGAACTGGCCTCAAGAAACAGAAACAAATCCACCCTGGAACTGAAGATTAACTGTACTTAAAATAATCAAGACCACTGGTGACCAATTTCAAGATGACTATCAGAGTTAATTGAACTGTTTCTGGCATACAACCCCCTCCCTCTGATTGTAAAAATTTTGCCCTGTGATCATCAGGAGGAGAGTCAGGCTTTGGACAGACTACTCTCTTCCTCTGGTTGCTGACATCCAAAATAAAGCAAGCTTTTCTTTCCACCGACCTGGCCTCTTTAATGGCTTTTGAACAGTGAGCAGCCAGACCCTATTTTTGGTTACATTTTTACACTAGTGACCTGAAATAAGAAAGAACTTATGCTGTGTCCTTTTTTCTTTGTTGCAAAATATGTTTATACAGTAAGATTCAGTCTGATGTGACTGCAATTTAGCTAAACATAGAATTATACCAAGATTGCAGATAAATAAAACATTTGAAGAGTGACATGTCTGAGAAAACTGAGAGAGCCTAATAAAAATATGAATTAGGTGTACCAGGAGAAACAAGTCAACCTCATTTCCAAAGAAAAAACAAGATAAATAAGAGAGGGGGAGAAATTATGCAATAAGTTAAGATGACCACATGAACAGCAAAATACTCCTGGCATACCTAATTCAGTATTTTTTTTTCATTTCCTTTCATTTTTTTTATTTGTTTGTTTTGTATCCACAATGGGTAAGAAGAATATAACAAAAAAGTTTCCTAATACAGAACATTTTTGCCAGAATAAATATCTTACAAAAGGAGGTTTGCAGGATACAAAACACTGAGCTTGAAAAGTGCAAACTGAAGGGCTCCCTCAGAGGGATCTGCACTTGATCTATAAATATCTTCAAGGTAACCGTGCGACTAAGGGAAGGACATCATTCATAATGTCAAAAGATAGAAGGACACAGAACATTGGCCTACAGCTAAAGAAGAATAAGAAGAAAAAAAAAAGCTTTTGCTGGTTATTTTAAAAGTTCTTAGGACTGAGGTCAACTGATCTGAACCACTAGCAGACAAGCACACAATGATGATTGCAGTTTATGAACCATCAAGGACCCTTTGTTAAACTTATTAGCATCAGTGGTGAAGATGACAAGTTAGGATCAGAATCATTCTTAGCATTATGGAGTTAATTAAAAGAAATGAAGCAAATTCTAGGGAGACCAAGTAAATATACCTTCATTGATTCATCCCCTCTTGCCATGAGCTGACAGTATAAGGGTCCAAGTAGCCAAAAGACCCCTTTTGTATGTAAATGGACTCAAATTCAGATTCTTGGGCCGTTTTGCATTCTTTTTCTAGTTAAAGTTATCCCTCTGTTTTAAAAATAGTTTATTTTCCTTTTTTATAAAAGTAACACATACTTATTACAAATATTTAGAGAAATAAAATTTACTATTAATTCAATAATGCAATAACAGCTACTATAGGCATACTGATTTATATTCACCTTTATCTTTACTAATGGCAAACACACTCATATATTTTTTTTTTCTTAAAATGGAATCATGTTGCACACCCCATTTTAACCTAATTCTTTCAGTTAATAGATCAAGGGCATAGTCATAGATAAAGAAAATAATAAATTTGGATCAGAATAAGAATAGACTAAGCTAAAAGTAGAGTAAGAATAAGAGAAACTAGCCCCTTTATCTTCCTCACAGCTGCAGATCTTGGCGCCGGGTAGGCTATGGGGGACAGTGGAGAATGAATTTTTAAAGATGCTGTTACATTCGTCCATTGAGGTAATAACATGGCCTGGTCATTTATTAATTCAGCAAACATGTACTGAGTGGCAACCAAGTGTTGGCCCTCAGTTAGTAGCTAAGCCACACCAACATGGTGAAAGGTCCTGTTATCAAGAATTTCTTCCTGAGTCCTCACCCTGCTATGGATTCTGGGATGACAGGCAGCATCTTTGATTCATTTTAACACTAACACACAGCAGAGTGTTGAAATGCTGCTAAATGAACTGAACTGAAGGAAGCCACACAAGTAATCATTTGAAATGGAAGATGGGAAATACGGCAGTGGGAGCCAATTCAAAGTGCAGCACAGGCACGAAGGTCTGGGGAGCAGACAGAAAAGAGCCTTCTCTCTCAAAGTTGGAGAGAAATTTGAACTGCTACTTTCCAAATTATAAGGAAATTAGATGTGACAGTTCATACAAACACAAATAAATGTGCAAATTTAATGTTTAGCTTTGAAGCATACTGTGGATAATATCACGTCATTAAAAACCTTTTAACACTTTATTCTAATAAACTCACAGTATCTGTGTATCTTACCAATGATGCCTTCTCAAGAAATATGGTAAAACTGAAAGTTTTAAGTCTGAGGAAATGGGAAGAAAAATTTTTCATTCAGTTCAGATCTGTGTCTAGAACAACTCACAGTCCTATTACTACACATTCTTATTCAAAGGAGCAAAATATGAGTTATTTTTTTAAATTTAATAAGAAGACAAATCAAAATGTGCTATGCATCTATGTGTGAGGAACAATTCAAAATAATCTATATATTAGATCAATTACTTAGTACATCAATGCTATGAAGTAAGCATTACTACCTACATTTTATAAAATATGAAACTGACACACAGATAGGTTAAATAAAGTGACTGAGATCACAAAGCTAACAAGTGGCAGAGGTGAGACCTAAACTCGTGAAATCTGTTTTGATTCTACTATGCTCCAAGGACCTATTTAAACTCCAAACTCTTCAGGATTTATGTTGATCTATCAACAATATAGTTGGAATTGTAAGTCCATAAATGGTATGCATCAATTATCATATTAAAATAATCTTTCTAAGCCTCTTGCCATATTGCTACTCAAACACTAGTTTAACATGGATATACAAGGTTTGATATGTGTTGAATAGATTTTTATCAAAATCAGAGTGGACCCAAAAGGCTTTCATTTTAATGTCTTATATTTTAATGAACCCGCAAATACATTGTGATAATTTATGGACATGGGGAGAGGGGAGGAGAGGTTGAGATGTATGGAAAGAGTAACATGGAAACTTACAATTACCATGTGTAAAGTAGAGAGCCGACGGGAATTTGCTGTCTGGCTCAGGAATCTCAAACAGGGGCTCTGTGTCAACCAGAGGGGTGGGATGGGAAGAGAGATGGGAGGGAGGTTCAAAAGGCGGGTGGGATATATGTATACCTATGGCTGATTCATGTTGAGGTTTGACAGAAAACAGCAAAATTCTGTAAAGCAATTATCCTTCAAGAAAAAATAAATAATTTTTTTTAAGAGCATTGGTAATATTGAAGGAGGATTTAAAAGAAAATCTCCACAAGAACTAGTTATGTCTCACCATTCTCTCTGAGTAGTTTTACAAAATAAGTGAAAAGACAAACTAATTTAGTCAATGATCAGATTTCTAACAGTGTTGATTTTGATTGTTAACAATGATACTTACTATATTCAATTCAGAAATCCCAAATAGCTTCCAGGAAGATGCTTCAAATGGCAATTCTTTTGTTGGTTTTGGCTGTGTTCTTAATGATATCGATGATACAACTTTTTCTTCAGTGTAAAATTTCTTTTACTTTAAGCAAAAGTTGGTTTATTTAAACATGTTCTTTCTGCTATGTGTTAAAGTATAAGAAAATGTTAGCAAATTAAGTAGATACTTTTTATCCAAATCTTTGCTGCTGCTGCTGCTAAATCGCTTCAGTCGTGTCCAAATCTGTGCGACCCCATATGGCAGCCCACCAGGCTTCTCCGTCCCTGGATTTCTCCAGGCAAGAATACTGGAGTGGGTTGCCATTTCCTTTTCCAACCAAATGTTTAAATTAAGGTAAATCTTTGTTGCATAGAACTCTTGAACGAAATGAAAGTGTTATGCTATTGCCCAGTCTAAAATATCCAGTATACATAACAAGCTAACAGGACCAAGAAAATAAGAAACAGGAAGGCTGCATAAAACTGCTTCTGGGAATTTGTAATAACACAATGTGAAATAGTTTACCTGGGGCAAATAGTACATGGATGCATTCAAAGCAATAATCAGCTATAATTTTTACTGTAAATGTGATAACGTGCTTGATGTCCATATATGAAATTCCTTTTCATGAAAGTATTAGATCACTTTTTTCAATATGCAATGTTTAATAAAATTAGATGAATTAATATCTTATTAAAGACATGCCTAACAGAGACCTCTTAAAAACCAGAATGTAGCAGGAAAAGACAAATGCAGACTTACAGGGTAAAGGGCCAAAGAATGTGGTAGGAAAGTTATAATTTTTCATCAATTCTTACAGAAAATCAGAGAAGAAGGGAAGCTTCTGTATAGAGGAAAGTACAGTTGGAGGAGAAGAAAAGAGGAGAAATTTCTAGACTGTGTCCTGTCCTTCTTAGGTTTTGGTGTCCTCTTACGGTTCACAGTCTCTAACTCATTCCTATCCTAGGTGAACAAGGGACTAAAGACATGGGAGAAAGAAAGAAGGCAGAGTAGCCAATGAAGGAAGTTAGAAATTAAAAATGGCATATTTAAAATGAGGAAGAAATGGTGAGTATCATTTAGATTAAGTAGTTATTTACGGCCATACAGGAGTTCACACAGCTTCCAATGTGCTTCAATAAATGCCAGGGTATAGAGTGTGCACATCAGGGAAATATGGCTCAATGCCCTGAAGAGGACAACTAATTTACTGTAAGGAAGCGAATTCTTTACTGAGAAAATCCTATATAGTATAAATTATATAAACAGCACTCTTCAGTTCAGTTCAGTTCAGTTAGTTGCTCAGTCATGTCCGACTCTTTGCAACCCCATGAATCACAGCACACCAGGCCTCACTGTCCATCACCAACTCCCGGAGTTTACGCAAACTCATGTCCATTGAGTCAGGGATGCCATCCAGCCATCTCATCTTCTACCTGCCCCCGAACCCTCCCAGCATCAGGGTCTTTTCCAATGAGTCAACTCTTCACATGAGGTGGCCGAAGGATTGGAGTTTCAGCTTCAGCATCAGTCCTGCCAATGAACGCCCAAGACTAACCTCCTTTAGGATGGACTGGTTGGATCTTCTTGCAGTCCAAGGCACTCTCAAGAGTCTTCTCCAACACTACAGTTCAAAAGCATCAATTCTTCGGTGCTCAGCTTTCTTCACAGTCCAAATCTCACATCCATACATGACCACTGGAAAAACTATAGCCTTGACCAGACAGACCTTTGTTGACAAAGTAGTCTCTGCTTTTTAATATGCTATCTAGGTTGGTCATAACGTTCCTTCCAAGGAGTAAGTGTCTTTTAATTTCATGGCTGCAATCACCATCTGCAGTGATTCTGAAGTCCCCCCAAAATAAAGTCTGACATTGTTTCCATGGTTTCCCCATCTATTGCCATGAAGTGATGGGACCAGATACCATGATCTTAGTTCTCTGAATGTTGAGCTTTAAGCCAACCTTTTCACTCTCCTCTTTCACTTTCATCAAGAGGCTTTTTGTTCCTCTTCACTTTCTGCCATAAGGGTGATGTCATCTGGATATCTGCGGTTATTGATATTTCTCCAGGCAATCTTGATTCCAGTTTGTGCTTCTTCCAGCCCAGCGTTTCTCATGATGTACTCTGCAAATAAGTTAAATAAGCAGGGTGACAATATACAGCCTTGACGTATTCCTTTTCCTATTTGGAACCAGTCTGTTGTTCCATGTCCAGTTCTAACTGTTGCTTCCTGACCTGCATACAGGTTTCTCAAAAGGCAGGTCAGCTGGGCTGGTATTCCCACCTCTTTCAGAATTTTCCACAGTTTATTGTAATCCACACAGTCAAAGGCTTTGGCATAGTCCATAAAGCAGAAATGGATATTTATCTGGAACTCTCTTGCCTTTTTAATGATCCAGCAGATGTTGGCAATTTGATCTCTGGTTCCTCTGCCTTTTCTAAAACCAGCTTGAACATCTGGAAGTTCACAGTTCACGTATTGCTGAAGCCTGGCTTGGAAAATTTTGAGCATTACTTTACTAGCATGTGAGATGAGTGCAATAGTATGGTATTTTGATCATTCTTTGGCATTGCCTTTCTTTGGGTTTGTAATGAAACCTGAACTTTTCCAGTCCTGAGGCCACTGCTGAGTTTTCCAAATTTGCTGGCATACTGAGTGCAGCACTTTCACAGCATCATCTTTCAGGATTTGAAATAGCTCAACTGGAATTCCATCACCTCAACTGGCTTTGTTCATAGTGATGCTTCCTAAGGCCCACTTGACTTCACATTTCAGGTTGTCTGGCTCTAGGTGAGTGTGAGTAATCACACCATCGTGATTATCTGGGTCGTGAAGATCTTTTTTGTATAGTTCTTCTGTGTATTCTTGCCACCTCTTCTTAATATTGTCTGCTTCTGTTACGTCCATACCATTTCTGTCCTTTATCAAGCCCATCTTTGCATGAAATGTTCCTTTGGTATCTCTAATTTTCTTGAAGAGATCTCTATTCTTTCCCATTCTATTGTTTTCCTCTATTTCTTTGCACTGATCACTGAGGAAGGCTTTTTTTTTTTTTTATCTCTCCTTGCTATTCTTTGGAACTCTGCATTCAAATGGGAATATCTTTCCTTTTCTCTTAGGGCCAGAGAAATATTAAAATTCTATTGCTCTTATTAATCTGTAAAATGATACTTAAGCAGTTAATTGTTATTTGAAATGATGACAAAACAGCATATATTGTAATCAGTCTAATTCAGTTCAGTTCAGTTCAGTTCAGTCACTCACTAGTGTCCAACTATTTGTGACCCCATGGACTGCAGCACGCCAGGCTTCCCTGTCCATCACCAACTCACAGAGCTTACTCAAACTCATGTCCATTGAGGCGGTGATGCCATACAACAGTTCATCCTCTGTTGTCTCCTTCTCTTCCTGCCTTCAATCTTTCCCAACATTAGGGGTTTTCCAAGGCATCAGTTCTTCACATCAGGTGGCCCAAGTATTGGAGTTTCAGGCTCAGCATCAGTCTTCCAATGAATATTCAGGACTGATTCCCTTTAGGATTGAATGGTTTGATCTCCTTGCAATTCAAAGGACTCTCAAGAACCTTCTCGAATATCACAGTTCAAAAGCATCAGTTCTTCAGTGCTCAGCTTTCTTTCCTGTCCAACTCTCACATCCATACATGACCACTGGAAAAACCATAGCCTTGACTAGATGGAACTTTGTTGGCAAACTGATGTCTCTGCTTTTTAATATGCTGTCTAGGTTGGTCATGGCTTGTCTTCCAAGGAGCAAGCGTCTTTCAATTTCAAGACTTCTGTCATCATCGTCAGTAATTTTGTAACCCCCCAAAATAAAGTCTGTCACTGTTTCCATTGTTTCCCCTTCATTTGCCATGAAGTGATGGGGCCAGATGGCATATCTTAGTTTTCTGAATGTTGAGTTTTAAGCCAACTTTTTCACTCTATTCTTTCACTTTCATCAAGAGGCTCTTTACTTCTTATTCGCTTACTGCCATAATCAATCTATTTTTTAAACATCAATTATAATTCTCATCAACTAAATTACAACAGACTAACTTGCAAACTTGCCAAATGTTAATGAAAAATAAATGATAAACCTAGATAGCATATTATGACCAACCTAGATAGCACATTAAATAGCAGAGGCCTTACTTTGTCAACAAAGGTCCATCTAGTTAGGGCTATGGTTTTTCCAGTGGTTGTGTATGTATATGAGAGTTGGACTGTGAAGAAAGCTGAGCACAAAAGAATTGATGCTTTTGAACTGTACTGTTGGAGAAGACTCTTGAGAGTCCCTTGGCCTGCAAGGATATACAACCAGTCCATCCTAAAGGAGGTCAGTCCTAGATATTCACTGGAAGAACTGATGTTGAAGCTGAAACTCCACTTTGGCCACCTCATGTGAAGAGTTGACTCATTGGAAAAGACCCTGATGCTGGGAAAGATTGAGGGCAGGAGTAGAAAGGGACGACAGAGGATGAGATGGTTGGAGGGCATCACTGACTCGATGGACATGGGTTTGGGTAGACTCTGGGAGCTGGTGATGGAGAGGCAGGCCTGGTGTGCTGTGATTCACGGGGTCACAAAGAGTCAGACACGACTGAGTGACTGAACTGAACTGAACTGACATTAGTTTTGAAAATTTTACTTGAAACCAGTACAGCAGATGGAGAGATATTGTCTACGGTCAAAATGCTATAATTAATTTTCAAGACCTAAGAGTAGAATACAATAATGGTGATAAATTTGGATCCATTACAAATTTAATTTAAAGTGTATATAACAATAGGAATATATAAAATACAAATGACCAAGATAGTCTGTGAAAGTGGCTGGCAATTTCAAAAATTGTATCAAAATCTGTAAGGAAGTCAGTTTGATACTAGGTGACATTGGTTCATTTTTAATGACATGTCTTCACGTGAGTCTCTCCAGCTCTTTCAACTGACAAATACATGGGACATTTGAACATCTTTAACCATTCTGGATTTTACATAGTAAATACAACATATCAGGTAATTTTCATTCTTATTCTCAGTGGAATTTCAGTATTTAGTAGGTCACTTCAAATGAAATGAAAAGCCACTGTGCCTTTCTTGGGTTGACATTACATGTCACATACTCCTTTGTTTAGTTCTGCTTTTCATGGCTCTAAAGTAAGATATATTAAAGTGGAGAATTTCTCTGTTTTGTTCACAGTTCCCTCATGGGTAGAAATCAGTGTGTAGCATATGAACAATCTATGCTTGTTGACTCAATAAAAGAATGAAAAAGGTCAAGAAAACTGTAATGTTGTAGTAAAAAATGTCATCATTAAAAAAAAAAAATCCCATGATCTTAGAATACATGTAGATTTAAAATAGCATTCATATAAATTGAAAATAATGCTCATTTTAAAACTGTTTTATCAACATCAAGTTATAAAAACAAAACCTGTGAACCTCTCCAAGATATGTCATAACACTAAGGAGTCTATGAGTCCTGCTGAAAAGGAAAGTGATGTGTAAAATAACTCAATAATAATGTAAAATGCTATAATAGAGTGTGAAAATGTGATAGAATAGCCCAAGAAAGGGAATATCTAACTGCCTAGAAATCAGAACAGGCTGTGTTGGAAGTGAAATTTGACTTAAGACTGGAAGGATGATTAGAGTGTGGAAATCACAAGTGGAGGTTATTTCAGGGAAAGGATGAAAGTGTAAAGGATTTATTATTGAGCTTGGGAAAACTGCTCTTTTTTTTTTTCCTATAAGTTACATTTCAGGATATTTTGGGGGAAATGATAGAATTCAGTCTGGAAAAGTAGCTTTAAAATTAATTATTATTTGTGATTAAAGTATTAAGTAAAGTGAAATTATTTTGGCTGTCTGTAGATAAGCAACTCTCACGATCTAGCTCTTTTGCTCCTTTTAAGTGGAAATATATTTGGAAAAAGATGAACAGGATACATGACTCCTTAAATGCCATGTCCATAGTGGTATTAGTACATTATCTAGAGCACATGAATTAGTTATTAAATGGAAACTACCAGAGTTTTATCAAAGCTGGTAATTCTATATAAAACGCTTATCATAATATTTGGATTGGTAGTATGCTAATTGCTTTCTTATCACATGAGACAACTTGGTGCATGAAAGTCATTAGTATTTTAAAGCGGTGATAATACTTTAATATATATTAATAACTTTCCTAAGATTAACTCATTTCATGTTCACTCACATGCTAAGGCTTTGATATTATATACAGCAAAGTATTTTCACATAATATTCATTAAAACTTACTTAAGAATGACAAAAATGAAGACTAGAGACACTATATATTGCCTGAGAATAATACTGTCTTTAATAGTGGATGAGAAAATGTTTCTGTTTTAATCATCTTCAGATATTCACAAAAAGTTGAACAGCTAAAAGCGAAATCCTGTATTAGTATCCCATAGCTAAAGGCAGACCAGACTTGAAGATTATAATGGACTGGGGACAGGAAATGCCTTTCTCTAGTGCTCTGAATTTTTAGTATTATCTTGGTAGCCTAGATGTCAGTGATTTTATCTCACTCTTCATCCTAATGGTTCACAGGTATTATATTTAGAAGTGTTAGGATGCAAACAAAGCTAGAGCATTATTTTACAAAACAATTTGATACTTAAAAAAATCATTGCCTAGTAATCATAAGAATAAATCTCATTTTGCTGGATTTTCTCATGTTTTATGGGTTTGTATTATTTCAATTTAAATTAAATATTTAGAGGGTGACCATGATCTCTGTAGTTCTGGAAACTTTCAAAAGTTTTAATCTATCTTTGTTTGGCAAAAATAATTTTAGTTTTTCTCTCTTTGCTTCTGAATTGTCAAATTCTACTTCTCTTTATGTCCTGGACACTTTCTGAACATAGTTTGGTATACTAAATTTACTTTCTGGGGTCATTTCTTCCACATTGAGTTGACTTTGGAAGTCTAAAGTATGCCTTAATCTCAATTAAATGTCATAATTGTTGACATAAAGATAACAGGATTAAGCTTCATTCTTTTAAATTTCTTAAACTTACATATAACATATGATTGTAATATGTTTTTAATTTATTTTATGTTATTGCAATCTTTTTTAAAGTCAAATTGATAGAAATTTTCATGAGCGATTTTCATTCAGTAGTGTGCTGAACTTTTCTTATGTATTTCTTCCAAATGAACATTTTCCCAGAAACTACACATTTATGAATTACAAAAAAGTCATAATAAAAACTATTTCCTGTCAAATTGAGGTTCAGTTCAGTTCAGTCGCTCAGTTGCGTCTGACTCTTTGTGACCCCATGGACTGCAGCACTCCAGGTTTCCCTGGGTCCACCATCAACTCCTGTAGCTTATTCAAACTCATGTCCATCATGTCAGTGATGCCATCCAACCATCTCATCCTCTGTTGTCCCCTTCTCCTCTTGCTTTCAATCTTTCCCAGCATCAGGGTCTTTTCCAATGAGTAAGTTCTTCATGAGAATAGACAAGAGGTGATTCTCTTTGGTTTGCACAAAGGACTTGTGATCAAATGGATCAGATCCCTATACTCACTTTACTCCACAGTGAAAAAGCTGAAATCTAGACGGTAGTATCGCTCCATACATAATTCCTGCATTCTCATCTTGTTGAAAACAATGGTAAAATCACAAACATCACTTCTAAACTTTTCACATTATACTTTGAAATAAATAGAAAAACAAATAACACTTGAGTGGGATTCTTACATAAATCAGGAAACTTAGTGGCTGAAAGGGTATTTAATAATGTTAACCATCAAGAAAATATAATCAAATTGCAATGAAGTAGTTTACATTTCAACAGAATGGCTGTTTGAAATAGCAACAACAACAAAAAAGACTGTAAATACCAACTATTGGAAAAGATGTGGCACACCCAGAAGTCTCATGTACTGTGGGCGGGAGTGTAAATTGGCATAACAGTTTTGGAATATTGTTTAGCTTGGCAATATGTGCTAAAACTAAAAAAAAAAAAAAAAAAGTATTTTATGCCCCACAAATCTACTCTTATGTCTGTACTTAAAATAATTCCATACATATGTGCACCAAAAGACATACACTAAAAGGGAACTGGAAGGGAGCCCCAGATGGAATTCTAAAGGTAGGTAATGTTCTGTCTTTTGATCTGGGTTCTGCTTATATGATTTTTTTTTTTTAGCTTATGAAAGTATAGTTAGAACATGTATACTTTTATTTAATTCTATGATAGTTCAACAACAACAAAAAAGTTTATTTAAAAATAAGCATCTTGGCCACTCTTTGACCTCAGAGGGAAATCATTTTATCTGAAATGATTGGGAATTCACATCACATATCATTTAGACACTAGTAAGGGCGTAATGCTAAATAGCTGTTGCATAACTTATTTGAATCAGTAAACAGCTCTTAGACAAAATGGCAGAAACTGGTTAATTATTTACAAAACAATTTTCTCTTTTCTTCTGTGCATGCGTCAAGAAAATAATTCTCATTCTTTCTTGGTGGATAACAGGTATGTGACTGATGTGATCAATGCAGTGTATACAGGCCTGTCATTCACCACCTGCAGACCCAGTTCATAAACATGCAGCATAAAGTTCCTCCATCTCTCTCTCTCTCCTTGTCTGGCAGATTCAAAAGATCCAGAGAGGTGGCTAAGACCTAACAAATTGTATAACAACAAAGAACCTCATCTCTGACCTACTCTTGACAGTAATACAAGAAGAAATAAAGAGTTCTGTGCTTTGTTATTGAGATTTGGAGTTGTTGTAGCAGCAAGCATACCCTAATACTAGCCCTGAAGTCAACCCAGTAAGCAAAGATAGCTATAACTAGTGAAAGAAGGTGAGAAAGGATAATTCTTCCCAATGTGGAAAAATGTGGTCCAATACACCCCCATTATGTTTATAATCTGGATAATTTGATCCTAAACAAAGTAAATGGATCTGGTTGAAATCCAAAATCATGGAGAAATATTTGTATAGAAATTCTGTAAAAAGAGTATGGGCTATCATAGGATGCAAAAGTAATTCCCTCCTGAATTTTCATTCTGTACCTTGTCATCATCCTTAGGAAGGTCTCTATTGTTCATTACTAGCCCAGCATCATGTGTTCAATTTCTTTGATTCATTTTCCATAGTTTATTGGAGTTTTATTTGCCACAGTCACTTATCTGCATACACTTAGGACAAAATTTATTTTATGTTGTAGGCTTTATTTATCTCACCTATGAAATATGGTCAATAATAATATATTTGTTTAGTTGATTAAAAGATAAATAAATATAGTAAAGAAGTATGTGGCTTCTTGGGCTTCCTAGGTAGAGCAGTGGTTAAGAATCTGCCTGCCAATACAGGAGGCACAGAGACACAGGTTCAATCCCCAGGTCAGGAAGATCCCCTGGAGGAGGAAATGGCAACCCACTCCAAAATTCTTGCCTTAAAAATCCCATGGACAGAGGAACTTAGTGGGCTATAGTCCATGTGGTTGCTAAGAGTTGGACATGACTGAGCACACACACACTCACACACGCTGCTTCTTATGCAGTGAATAGTCAATAAATGGTGGCAGCAAGCTGTTATCAATGGTGTTTTTACTATTATTAGGAGATTCCTGTTAGGGCTTACTTTTAAAAAATAAGGCCATCTTGCTCATGATACTGTTCATGCAATGTATTCATGGTATTAGGCCTCAAGGGATTCTATAAATTACACAAATTTTTGTATCACATCTGCAAGGAGATCCAACCAGTCGATCCTAAAGGTCCTAAAGGCATTGTGGTGTTGGAGATCCTAAAGGTGTTGTGGTGTTGTGGTGTTGGAGAAGATTCTTGAGAGTCCTTTAGACTGCAAGGAGATGAAACCAGCCAGTCTTAAAGGAAATCAACCCTGAATGTTCATTGGAAAGACCGATGTTGAAGCTGAAACTTTGACCACCTGATGCGAAGAGCTGACTCATTTGAAAAAACCTGATGCTGGGAAAGATTGAGGGCAGGATGAGAAGGGAACGACAGAGGATGAAATGGATGGATGGCATCGCCGACTCAATGGACATAGGTTTGGGTGGACTCCGGGAGTTGGTGATGGACAGGGAGGCCTGGCATGCTGCGGTTCATTGGGTCACAAAGAGTTGGACATGACTGAGCGACTGAACTGAACTGAACTCTTTTAGTTTCTCACTATATTCCCTGAATTTGTCCATGGCTTTTGTGAGATTCACATTTATTTTGTGTTCTTAAAATACTGCCAGAGTTCTATGTATTAGAGGAATAAATAAAGGATTAGAAGAAATTATTTTCAGTATTTAATTCCACAGCTCTTTATATTCTATAAATTTATACTTTATCCTTAATTTCGGAAATATACATTTCTAGAACATATTGAAGTTTGCCTTGAGACATGTGCACCCCAATGTTCATCGCAGCACTGTCTATAATAGCCAGGACATGGAAGCAACCTAGATGCCCATCAGCAGATGAATGGATAAGGAAGCTGTGGTACATATACACCATGGAATATTACTCAGCCATTAAAAAGAATTCATTTGAATCAGTTCTAATGAGATGGATGAAACTGGAGCCCATTATACAGAGTGAAGTAAGCCAGAAAGATAAAGAACATTACAACATACTAACACATATATATGGAATTTAGAAAGATGGTAACGATAACCCTATATGCAAAACAGAAAAAGAGACACAGAAGTACAGAACAGACTTTTGAACTCTGTGGGAGAAGGTGAGGGTGGGATGTTTCAAAAGAACAGCATGTATATTATCTATGGTGAAACAGATCACCAGCCCAGGTGGGATGCATGAGACAAGTGCTCGGGCCTGGTGCACTGGGAAGACCCAGAGGAATCGGGTGGAGAGGGAGGTGGGAGGGGGATCGGGATGGGGAATACATGTAACTCTATGGCTGATTTATATCAATGTATGACAAAACCCACTGAAATGTTGTGAAGTAATTAGCCTCCAACTAATAAAAAAAATAAAATAAAATAAAAAAAAAAAATCAGTAAAAAAAATTTAAAAAAAAAAAAAGTAAAGTTTGCCTTGAGCTAATCTTATGTCACAAATGATAAAAAACCTAGGTGTTTTAGGAGAAAAAAACAATAAGGCTTCTTAAACATGTGACATAATTAAGGCATAGTTCTTTACATTGGATGGAAGATAGAAACTAATTTCTCTCCACATGATGCGAGTTCATCCATCAGACAGTTGGTGTAAAGATGCATTGCAGTATTCTGTATGCTGGCCAATTCAAGCCAGTACAGCAGCAATTGGGTAAATTTTGCAGCCTAATCATAAAAGAACATTTCAGATTTTCCCTTATGCCTTTATTTTTTGATCTAGGAGGCATGTATGCCAACTCTGATGTCACTGCCACTTTTATTTATAGAGAAAACTGTCTTAACCATTGCCAAAAGAAATCAGGCCATTGCTTATTTTATTATCAATTTGTGTTTCATGTATGGAAATGATTTTGGCTGCAGACTTCAAAAGTTAAACCAGTTTCTGTAATGAATATTATACTTCTATTAATAAAAACATTTTAACGAAACTATGTAATTCTACAGTGAATGTAATATTTTTATATTCTTTGCAATATGATATATGCAGAACAGATATCATTAGCTCCAACTTACAATGAGAAAATAAGTTCAGAAAACTATGAAATCAAATTTAGAGGCACATGGCTAACAATAGGGAGGAATAGGGATTCTGACAGACATCTACAAGCTGGATAATAAACCCTGTTGCACTTCTTCTTTCACTAAATGCACATGCTTGACAGATGTATCTAACAGCATTATTTTCAGATGTTTTAAATTTTCTTCTAAGGAGGTCCTCATAGTCTTACTCTTATTTTCTGTGCTTCTTCCCTTCCACGTGTTCTCCTTGTCAGCATATTTCTCAGTGTGTCTAGAGAATTTTACTCATCTTATTTCAAAATACAATTTCGTGAAAACATACAGATTTTGCACCATGTACATTAGCTGCACATTCACAAGATTAACCAAAAGCATAATTAACTTTAAAATGACTCAACTTCCTTCAACCATGATAGTTCTGTCTTTATTGAATTTTAATGTCTTTTATTTTAATCAAACAATATCCCTTCACAGGATATACACTAAGAAATGAGTTTTCCTAAATGAAATTGCTTTTTTATTGCCACTCTACCATACACCCCATTTACATCTCTAGAACATTAAAACCACTTTTTGAATGCGACTTCAACAGCAAGTGAAGTGTGTTATCTTTGTAAGAGCACCGGCGGATGAAACACTCTGTCTACGGTGCAGGAAGACGAGCTGCATTAACAAGTCTGAACATCACCAATGTTTTCACAAATTATCCACCAAAACTAGAGAAAAAAGATGTATTCTCGAATCAACGAAAACCCGCGAGACTTTTTTTTTTTTAATTTTTCTTTCTTGAAAGAAGAGAGGGAAATTATTAGGACAACCACCTCAAAATACATTGAAGCAAAAAAATATTTTATTTTGAATATGTATATTTACAAAGCAATTAAAGTACTAAGTAAATTCTTCCATCGGAAATAACGATTTTTAAAAAATACTTTAAAGTACATGCATAGAGTGTTTTAATCACATTGGTTTGCTTTGTAATTCCTAAAAATAAGGAAAGAGTTTCCAAAGTTAATAGACTAACTTTAAAATAATGATGTTTAGAACTAAACTCATCAATTGGCTGGTTCCTATTACTTTATATTTTTATTAAATATATTACTTTATACTTTATTAAATTAGTGCTTTTATTTTATAAATTAAGAAAAGAGTAATCTTTGGTGAATAATGAAAAACACTACAAATATAACTAAGAAATAGGGTAAAAGCAGTGCATGTTTGTGACATTTCAGCACTACATTTCTTAGCTACTATAGTGTTTCTGGGTTTCTACATTATAAATCTTAAAGTCATTGCAGATGAAGGTAAGCTTCCAAACTCATTCTATGAGGCCACCATCACCCTAATTCCAAAACCAGACAAAGATGCCACAAAAAAAGAAAACTACAGGCCAATATCACTGATGAACATAGATGCAAAACTCCTTAACAAAATTCTAGCAAACAGAATCCAACAACATATTAAAAAAATCATACACCATGACCAAGTGGGCTTTATCCCAGGAATGCAAGGATTCTTTAATATCCGCAAATCAATCAATGTAATACACCACATTAACAATTTGAAAGATAAAAACCATATGATTATCTCAATAGATGCAGAGAAAGCCTTTGACAAAATTCAACACTCATTTATGATTAAAACTCTCTAAAAAGCAGGAATAGAAGGAACATACCTCAACATAATAAAAGCTATATATGACAAACCCACAGCAAGCATCACCCTCAATGGTGAAAAATTGAAAGCATTTCCCCTGAAATCAGGAACAAGACAAGGGTGCCCACTCTCACCACTACTATTCAACATAGTGTTGGAAGTTTTGGCCACAGCAATCAGAGCAGAAAAAGAAGTAAAAGGAATCCAGATAGGAAAAGAAGAAGTGAAAGTCTCGCTGTTTGCAGATGACATGATCCTCTACATAGAAAACCCTAAAGACTCTACCAGAAAATTACTAGAGCTAATCAATGAATATAGTACAGTTGCAGGATATAAAATTAACACACAGAAATCCCTTGCATTCTTATATACTAACAATGAAAAAACAGAAAGAGAAATTAAGGAAACAATACCATTCACCATTGCAACAAAAAGAATAAAATACTTAGGAGTGTATCTACCTAAAGAAACAAAAGACCTATACATAGAAAACTATAAAACACTGATGAAAGAAATCAAAGAGGACACAAACAGATGGAGAAACATACCGTGTTCATGGATTGGAAGAATCAATATTGTCAAAATGGCTATTCTACCTAAAGCAATCTATAGATTCAATGCAATCCCTATCAAGCTACCAAAGGTATTCTTCACAGAACTAGAACAAAGAATTTCACAATTTGTATGGAAATACGAAAAACCTCGAATAGCCAAAGTAATCTTGAGAAAGAAGAATGGAACTGGAGGAATCAACCTGCCTGACTTCAGAGTCTACTACAAAGCCACAGTCATCAAGACAGTATGGTACTGGCACAAAGACAGAAATATAGATCAATGGAACAGAATAGAAAGCCCAGAGATAAATCCATGAACCTATGGACACCTTATCTTCAACAAAGGAGGCAAGGATATACAATGGAAAAAAGACAACCTCTTTAACAAGTGGTGCTGGGAAAACTGGTCAACCACTTGTAAAAGAATGAAACTAGAACACTTTCTAACACCATACACAAAAATAAACTCAAAATGGATTAAAGATCTAAATGTAAGACCAGAAACTATAAAACTCCTAGAGGAGAACATAGGCAAAACACTCTCCGACATAAATCACAGCAAGATCCTCTATGACCCACCTCCCAGAATATTGGAAATAAAAGCAAAACTAAACAAATGGGACCTAATGAAACTTAAAAGCTTTTGCACTACAAAGGAAACTATAAGTAAGGTGAAAAGACAGCCGTCAGATTGGGAGAAAATAATAGCAAATGAAGAAACGGACAAAGGATTAATCTCAAAAATATACAAGCAATTCCTGAAGCTCAATTCCAGAAAAATAAATGACCCAATCAAAAAATGGGCCAGAGAACTAAACAGACATTTCTCCAAAGAAGACATACAGATGGCTAACAAACACATGAAAAGATGCTCAACATCACTCATTATTAGAGAAATGCAAATCAAAACCACAATGAGGTACCATTACTCGCCAGTCAGGATGGCTGCTATCCAAAAGTCTATAAGCAATAAATGCTGGAGAGGCTGTGGAGAAAAGGGAACCCTCTTACACTGTTGGTGGGAATGCAAACTAGTACAGCCACTATGGAAAACAGTGTGGAGATTTCTTAAAAAACTGGAAATAGAACTGCCATATGACCCAGCAATCCCACTTCTGGGCATACACACTGAGGAAACCAGATCTGAAAGAGACACGTGCACCCCAATGTTCATCGCAGCACTGTCTATAATAGCCAGGACATGGAAGCAACCTAGATGCCCATCAGCAGATGAATGGATAAGGAAGCTGTGGTACATATATACCATGGAATATTACTCAGCCGTTAAAAAGAATTCATTTGAATCAGTCCTAATGAGATGGATGAAACTGGAGCCCCTTATACAGAGTGAAGTAAGCCAGAAAGATAAAGAACATTACAGCATACTAACACATATATATGGAATTTAGAAAGATGGTAACGATAACCCTATATGCAAAACAGAAAAAGAGACACAGAAATACAGAACAGACTTTTGAACTCTGTGGGAGAAGGTGAGGGTGGGATATTTCAAAAGAACAGCATGTATACTATCTATGGTGAAACAGGTCACCAGCCCAGGTGGGATGCATGAGACAAGTGCTTGGGCCTGGTGCACTGGGAAGACCCAGAGGAATCGGGTGGAGAGGGAGGTGGGAGGGGGGATCGGGATGGGGAATACGTGTAAATCTATGGCTGATTTATATCAATGTATGACAAAACCCACTGAAATGTTGTGAAGTAATTAGCCTCCAACTAATAAAAAAAAAAAAAATCTTAAAGTCATATCTTAAAACATTTTAAGATTATACCTACCTGTCAGATGATGTATACAAATAGGAAATTTGAATCCCATGTCAGAATAATCTAGCTGGATTCCTAATTTAAACTAAATGTTAGACAAATGTATCTAGTATCAACATAATAACATGCATGTTATATTTTCTAACCATATAAAAGAATGGGGGGATTCTACCTTCTAACTTCTACAAAGTTTCTTGTCTGGTGAAAAACCTGTGTCAAAAGTGGTTGTTACCTTTAGCAGTTAGCTTTGATTCTCCTGTGAGTACCTTGCAATGGCTGCATGAAAAAGTAAAGGAAGGTTAGAGATTGCCACAAAGTTCCTTGGAGAATTGTCAGTGTATATAAATGCACTCTTATAGAAGAATGAGAGAAAAGGGAGACTAAAATAGCATAGTCTGATCATTATATTAATGTTAGGTCAGGTAATTAATTAGTTGGAGGAATGTTCAAAACCCAGTCCTCCTTGCTGATGAGGTCATGGACTAGCATTCTTTTCACTGAAAAAGAATATAATGAAATAATTCTATGATTCTGAACAGATGAACTCTTCCCCAAAATGATATTAATTATTAATATATGTAAAATAAATTAACCATTCAAATTAATAAATTTTAGATTTCAGCCTAGTAAGAAATATTCTAATTGCTTAAAGAAGAAATTCACTTTTGTTTGCTGTTTTTTCATCTAATCTGATATAAATAATTTTGGTGTGAACTTTAGATATGTTATTAGCATAAAATATTAATTTCATAACAAATGATTAATTTACTTTTGAAATTGTTTGGACTCTCATATCACATAATAGCATCATAACTTTTTTTTTTTTCTTTTCAGGTTCTTTGGATTTTACCAGTGATGAATGAAATACATATTAAATACACATAATTTACTTTCATGATTAAATTTATTAAGTTAGGAAAACATGTAAGTGTTAGGTCCTAATTTCAGGTATATTTATATGATATTTCCTTTTTCAGTTTACACAGCTGAGGAAATTAACACGTTTCATTAAGGCAAGCCCAAATTACATGCCACAGGTATTAATTCAATCCCTGACTGAATGCCAAAGCAAGAACAAAGTATGAGGTTAACCACACACATCAGAAAACTAAAACAGACAAGAAATACATTAAGGAACATGCAATGTCAGAGTGGCCAAAATAGAATTCAGAAAATATTAGTTTTGTTTTATCTTATCTTTCATAAAATAAACAGATTTAAGACAAAGCCACACATGAGCACTTCAAAATCAACTCATTCATCTCTTGGCTAACAAGCAGAAACCATTTTTAGTTGGTATTGACGATGGGCCTCAATTGGTCAAAGGTGTAGCTTTTTAAATACTGGCAGAATATTTTTAAAAATGTGACATTTTGCAAGGTTCTAAATTTCCATTGTTCTGAGTGAATTAGTTCTTCTGTTATTGTTACTTTAGCTTTTGTTACATACTGTTATTGTTACTTTAGCTTTTGTTACTTTAGTATTGTTACATACTTATTATAATTCCAACAAACTAATAAGACAAAGGTGTTTTAAAATGTACATGATGAATAATGACAAAATGTTAACATAACTAGCAGTGCTGATCTTCATATTTCGTTTTTTATTTTTTTTAGTTTGGAATGTAACTGCAAGCTTGGAAGACACATGGCTTTTGTCACAACTTTACATGACATGAGTTTACATGATGAGTCTTTTAATTAAGTTTGTCTTCAGTTCTTGGCAGTATATATTATGTCAACTCTGATTTCACAATTTTTGAATTTTATTTTATTTGGGGGGATTTGCATTTAAATGAGGTAAGAACACTTAAATGAGATCTACCCTCTTAAGGGTCTTTGAAGTACATAATATAATATAGTAATGTCTAGAAAAATACATAAAGAACATTTTTAAACAGTGCTGTGCCTCTTATCACTAACATTTGAGCATCACCCTCCACATCTCATATGCACACATATGCAAAGGAGAACAATAAGTGTTCACTGTTATCATCCAGTTTCTTGGAAATTAACCTAAACATTATTGAACAAATTTCAAATTTCTGGCACGTTCTTCCTTGTTTAAATTCCAATTTTACAAGGCAATGCCTTGGTTTAAGTCAGCTTTAGAAATTATTTTCCTCCTCTACAAATTCACCTGTTTATCTCTAATCCCTGGGAGTGCAAGGCTGATCCTATAATCTGTTAATATCTGATTTACCAAGAGTCAGTTGTGCCCCACAGAGACTAAGCCATTCTTCCTCTCCAGCACATTAAGAATTAATATTTACCCTTACTGGACCTTTCAGCCTCCACAAGAAACTTGAACAAAAGCTGTGCAAATCCCTATCCAACATACACTAGGAGGATTAATAATAATTCCTTTTGATAAGAATTACTTGGTTGGCCAGCAATGGTTTCCATGGTAATCAGGTGGTAGACAGGGCTAAGACTGATTTCATCAGTTGTAAGACATCATTAGAATTATCCCACATGTCTAATTATAACTTACGAGGACTGACTTCTACATAGTGTAGCTCAGAGGCACAGAAAATGAAGTTATGAGTTTTAACTATTAGAAAGCTTCCACAGGAAAGAAATTATTTTACTTTCCCCTAATAAGACTTTTTTTGTCCCCCTGCCAAGAATGCTACGCATTAGAAGAAATTTAAAAAAAAAAAATTTTTTTATAAGAAATGGAGTCAGAGTGGTACAACTATAATGAGAATTTCATTGAAACTTTGTTGTGCTAATAAAAAATAGTTTGTAACCCTAAAGAGTTTAAATTTTTGAAAATATTAGCATATTAGAAAGAATTATAACATCTATAAAAGTTAACAAACAGAAACCTCAATTAAATAGAGTTGGGAAACCAGAAGGGAGAGCTCACACACCCTGCAAAGATAGTCCAACCTAACAGGAAAAAGAAACATTTCTCTTCTTTCCTGGCAACAACCCAGCCAATCAAAAGCCATGGACTCTTTTTACTAGAGCCCTTCCAATGTCCTTTTCAGCTGTATAAAAGCGTTCTCTTTCCCCATCTGTGCTGGGACTTGGATGTGGCTTGTCATGGCTACAGACAGCAAATTTCAATTCCACTGAGTAAAATCATTTCTGCTGGAGAAGTATCAGGCAGTCTATTTGTTTCAGATGAACATAACCCAAACAAGTAAATATTAGAAGAGAAATATGTAAGTTTGGGGGTGGATGCAAGTTCTGTAAGTATGTACTTCTGTCTTTGTTGTAGGTAAAAACACCTGTGTCTTTTTATTTTTGAAACAGGAAGTTCATTAGCAAAGCTTTATCCCAGCATCAAGGTGGTAACCTTAGAAAAAGAGTAGCTGAAATTTGATAAACTTGACAACTCAACACTTAATCTTATATTAAAGACACTCAGCACTTATATTAAAGACAAAATGCACATGTGTAAATTAAACAAAAGAAGAAGACAAGGGAAAGTTATGATATAAAATAAGTACTATATCCCAATGTACACAGTAATTCTGTTAAAAATAATTGCTAATTGAAATTTTGAAGGGTAGGTAGGAAAAAAAGAAAACCTAAAATGAGGTACTAAAGCCTAAAAGCAGAGACATTACTTTGCCAACGAAGGTCCGTCTAGTCAAGGCTATGGTTTTTCCAGTAGTCATGTATAGATGTGAGAGTTGGACTATAAAGAAAGCTGAGTGCCAAAGAATTGATGCTTTTGAACTGTGGTTTGGAGAAGACTCTTGAGAGTCCCTTGGACTGCAAGGAGATCCAACCAGTCCATCCTAAAGGAGATCAATCCTGAATATTCCTTGGAAGGACTGATGCTAAAGCTGAAACTCCAATACTTTGGCCACCTGATGCAAAGAACTGACTCATTGGAAAAGACCCTGATGCTGGGAAAGATTGCAGATGAAAGGAGAAGGGGACAACAGAGGCTGAGATGGTTGGATGTCATCACTGACTCAGTGGACATGAGTTTGAGTAAACTCTGGGAGTCTGTGATGGACAGGGAAACCTGGCGTACTGCAGTCCATGGGGTCGCAGAGTTGGACACAACTGAGCAACTGAACTGACTGACTAAAATGAGGGTACACTTGGAAGAAATTAAATTATCAAAAGTCTTTACAAGGACTTAAAAGATATATTGGAAGATCCATGCCACATAGGAAAAGGACATTGCTAGTCTCCTATCATGCACGTTAAAGCAGATTCTATACTTAGGGTGAAACAGGTGAATGCAAATTTTGTCTTGATTCTCCTGGAAAATGACTGAAGATCAAGAAGTATGTTCATATAAAATGAAGCAATGTTTATGATGACTGTCATATCAGAAAGGTTAAAATAATAGTATCAGTTAAATGCTGAAAATTTTTTAATCTAGTAAAACTATGGACCTAAAAACTGGAATTCCTTTATTTTCATTCTAACCTTCTGACATAAAATTATTTTTAAAAAAGTAGACATATAAAGTGTATTTCTAAATCAGTAATATATTTTATAATTAATAGGTGGAAGGAAACAAAATAAAAGAGCTCCTAAAATACAGCTAGAGATTTGGGCCCTAAAATTAGAAAGTCAACATTTTCCCTAAATGTCATCTTGCATGAAAACTTATCGATAGAAGAATGATCATGCAATTAATTGAAGCACATTTTTCCTTCACTCTGATAACAAGATCTGTTAACAAAAAAGAAAGATAATGTTTTAAGGAATATAATTGGGAATAATTACCATATATTATGTATCTATGTCAGAAGAATCTGCCCATACTAATGCAACTTTTCTCAATAAATTTACTCATGATTTTTTTTCTTTTTGCAAAATAATAATAATATTCCTTTGTGTGTGACACTTTTATATTTATATTATATTATATTATATATTATATTATATTCAATTAAATTTATGTGAGAGGATCAGGACTGAGTTCTTTTTTTTCCATTTGTCTCTTACTACAGTTCTTTATAAATACCAAGTACATGAAGATTACAAAATTCAATCTAGCAAAAACAGAAAGCTAATCTGTTATCGAGTTACTTGAAGAAATGAAGTAAAGTGAATAAAATTCATCTTATATTAATAACTTGTAAAAGTTGAGTATTTAATGGATTAAGTTTAATGTTGCAAGACAAGAAAATATGATTAGATCCTTATCTTGCATGTGTTTTTAGCAAATCACTAATTCATATTTTCATACACTGAAAAAATACTGTTTAGGGAGACTATATTTGACTTACTTCCGTCAGTTTTATGAAACTACAAAAATCTTACCTCCTTCTCATATGAACCTAACCATAGTTATTTACATTTTAATCATCTAGTTACTGCACAGCAATTAGGCCCTAATTTGGTAATATTTTGGGTCAACAGACTTTTTTTTCCTCTCTTTAGCCAGTTAAGAAGAAAATCAAAAGCAAGTGGGAAATTTAGTTCCTGGGTCTTTAGATAGGAAACTCTCAGGTCAAAATAGAAATTCAAGTCCAAGAAGACGGTGAATCTGAGATGTGGAAATCTGTACCCTGATTTATGCGTATTTATGGATGACCTAATACCAGAAATTCATACAGTTTTGTGAGAAGCAGATAAAGAAGTGAATTTTTGATGACTCAGACCTGCAGAACTCCAACTACATCCCCAGAGAAAGTCATACACTGTGTGCGGCAGTGAGTGTGTACAACCTCACGCAGGTGTAAGATAAACTGAACAAATGCTGTATTTCACATTGTAAGGGGCAGGCCGTAATCGGACCCTTGCTTTCACCTTTTCACTCCATTGCAAAAAAACACTGCAATGCTTTAAAGAAAAGATTAGAGAATTGTAGCTAGGTTAATCCTAGGATTAAAGAGACTGAATTAAGAGGACAGGTTAAAAATCTTATTGTAAAAAGAAAACCTTTGAAATTCCATGTACAGACATGTTTGGCAATATGCATAAAAGCACATTCAGCTTTGATAACACTACATCAAATAAACTGAATGAGGGATTTAATTGAGGGTTAATAAAGATAAATTAGACCATATATTAAAAGTATCATATCAATGAAAGGAAAATACTTGAAAAAACAGCTAGCTAAGAGGAAAACCTATTGGTTTATTATAGAAAGAACAAAGACATTTCTATTTACTATTTTTGAGTTTCAAGTAATATTTTCAGACAGTCAAGTTAGATTTATTGCAGGAAATTAATTAAGTTATGCTGCAAGATCTTCTTTAAAACATGAAATAATTCCAGCCAAAAATATATCTATCATGGAACATTATCATCCACCTTCTGGTGCTTTTGGTCTTCTTAGCTGTCCAACTGTTTCTTACTTTCAATCAACCTGTTAGTCCCCAGCAGAGGTGAGAAGACTTTAATATATAGAAATTTAATAGTCTGGACAGTCCTCCTAATGTAGCTCAGCAAGAGACTAGGGGATAAAATCATCAGCTCCTTCTAGTGAGCTTATGCAATATTTCATTAAAAACTAACTGGAACCAAAAAAAAAAGAAAAAAGAAAAAACTGTATCTTATGACACTTTAATACTGAACACACAATTAGCAGCTAGTATTTGAACATGTAACCAAGAAAAGGCTTTTTAGAATGTTTCAGACAAACAGGGAAATTAACAAGAGTAAAACTGAGTATCATTTCATGCTTAAATTTATCATATAATGACAAGATAAAACTCCAAAGTGATTGTTTCATATTTCTTTTATTATATCTTCCTGCCTTCTTCCCTCTTGTTTCTTCTGTTTTATTCAGTTAAGAATATAGAATTTTTCTGAGAGAAAGTAATGATCTGAACTTGATATTCTGCTCTTAGCTGCCACTCTTAGCTTTAGAACTATGAACTCATCATTTGACCTTTATTTTCTTCCACTGTGTTACAAGTATAATGGAGACTTTGATCCCTCAAATGAATGTTAAGAAAATCATATCTTACAAATAAAGTATAAAGTTAAAGAAAAATTTTATAACTAAATAAATATCAAGAACTATCTGTCAGGGTTTCCCAAATGAGTGAAAAAATGAACATAGGCACTTAAATTTATGCTTAAAGACTTCTTTAAACTTTATGGAACTCATGTGCCCCAATTTTACACTAGTGTGTCATCCTACTTACAATATTATTTTAACAAATATAATTATCATGCATCCGTATGTGGTTTTTTAAAGGTTTAAAAAGGTTTCCTGTTTGAATGAATTATATCACTTGTACATAAGTGGCATTTGTGACTTCTGAAACATAAAGCAGTTCTATCAACTACATTTTATGAGCTTACACAATAGACAGGGATATTGCTCTGGAAATTGCTATGACAAAATAAAGAAAGGAATTGATGCTTAGGCTTCAATATTTAATCCCTCATTTCAAATGAGTTTATTTTTTCAAAGAATAAAGAAAGGACAAAAATTATAGAAAACTAAATTTGATCCAAGAAAATTTCAGCAGCCATCAGTTGACTTCATTCAAAATATTTCAAAGTTGTTCAAAATCTAGATTGTGTACAACTAGCTAACACCATTGTGAACAAATTAACTGCCATTTTGTAAAATTTAGCAGACAATATTTCTTGTTGTTTGTTTTAGTTGCTAAGCTGTGTTCGACTCTTTTGTGATCCCATGGATTGCAGCTCTCAGGCTCCTCTGTCCATGGGATTCTCCAGGCAAGAATACTGGAGTGGGTTGCCATTTCCTTCTCCAGGGGATCTTCCTGATGCAGGGATTGAACTAGCATCTTCTGAATTGGCAGGCAGATTATTTACCACTGAGCCACCAGGGAAGCCCCACAACAATATTTAATGGGCATCTATGTTATATATATGCTATTATACAATCTGCCATAAGAGTTAGAGATAAAGAGTCTCTGTTTTCAAAAATGTTTTCTATCATTCCCATGAAAATAAGAAAACAAATGACTAAATAATGGTAATTAATGGCAGGGTATTCTCTAGAAAACTATGACTATAGAGCAACAGTCAAAGGGCATAGAAAGATCTATAATATTTCAATTAAAAGACACTGGGGAACTGCAGAGAGGAAAAAATTAACATATGAAACATAAGAACATGTTTGAATAATTCAAGTAGTGACAAAAGTGGTTTTTAAGCAAAATTGTGACATTGCTGATATCATCAAATGGTAATCTATATTTTGTGTAATTTTATGCCAAAAATTTGATAGTTCAGTGAAGTATTAAAATTAAAATTTACTCAAGAAACTATTTCTAGAACCAGGTCTATCTTGCACAAAATGAGTGAAAGAAATCAATCTTACAGAATAAAATTTAGGAAACATAAATTTAATTCAGACAACTGTGTATATTTTCTATTTTGCAGAATTTTCTTTACAGAATGTGTTTTGACATGATTTACCTAATCTAAGTATTGCAAAATAGTAAGTGGGCTCTATTATTTCAGGTTAAATTTCCAAAGCAGGTAATATGGTGCCATTTTAATATAACCTGAGTGTAAGAACAACTTTGATTAATTTTAATATACCTTTATCTACTAAACTATTATTTTATTAATATTTTAAAGCTACTGTTAATTAATTTAACAAAGTAGAGCTTTAAATAATATTAATATACAGTGATACCAGCAATAGCTTCTACTCACACAGTGCATTTTATATCCAATACACATGTACATTCAAAAAGTTGTTTACAGACAAGGAAACTAAGGTTCAGAAAAGATTAAATCAATTCCCGCAAGTCACAAAGTATTGAATGAGACAAGCAAGACTAAAAGTCAAACACTTTGGTATCTATTTATCTATTGAGTATTCTATTTAAAAATTACATACAAATTTAAAGCACATTATTAACATGTGGAAAATTTATCCACATATAAGTTGGAGTTATAAGTTGGAGATCCTATAATACTCTCTTTTTATTATAGACTAGGAACTTAGAGTTATTTTACATGCAATTAGAGGTCAAAGATAACAATGACAATAACTATCTCTGCAATGGTTTTGGTAATATTGATAATATTTCCTTCAACATTTTTGTTTGTTTCTAAGCTTGAGCAAAGGACTATCGTGTCATGAGTTTTCCTAAATATTGAAATATTCTTTTGAGGCTTGATGACTGTTGTGCCTTCAGTAATCAGTGAACGTATCACTGTGATGGATAAAAACTCCATCAACTAATAACCCAGAGAAAATAACTGGTATTTTAGCTGACATCAAGACTGCAAAATTAGCATATTGGGGGTTTGGGGTGGGGAGGAAAAGGGAGAAAAGGATGCTTTGTGGGTAAGTGGAAAAGTCATCTTAATTATTCTAATAATGTGGGCCATGATTGGCCTTTGTTGCCTATAGTAAAGGATATCATTTAAAATGCATTGTATGCTGGTCCAGAGCACAGTTTATTTACTACAAGTATCTCTCAAGCAATTTTTTTTTTTTCCAAATTTTCAATTCTGCCAATAATTTGGCATTTCCCAATAGTCCAAACTCAAGATTTTGGATGGATCCTGACTCTTCCCTCTTCTTCATTGCCATTATAATATGCACGTAAATTTCTTGGAGATCCTTTGAGTTTTTAGGACTTGCCTGAAATGCTACATACTAACTGCCACTCCTTTGGTCATCACTCTAGGCCCAGATTACTGCAGTTGCTGTCATCAAGCCCTTTCAGTCAGCTCAGATTACTAATTCTAAGAGGCCACTCTCCCAAGAGTTCTCAGTGACTTTCCCAAAGCTTTTCAGGTCAGCTGCAGACTCATCTCCCTGGCCTCTGAGATAATGCATAAAGAGATGTCACCTTCATACAATGAAATATATTAATATTATGCCACCCAAACACATACTGTTTCAGACAGGACATTTCACTCATAGTTGTTATAACTCCGTAGGTATTTATTCATATATGACTTTAGGACATATCTATCCATCCATCCAATCTTCTTATCCATCCATCTGTCCATCCAATCAGTCAACTAGCCAGCCAGCCAGTCAGCCAGCCAAACAGCTCACATTTAAGGAAGAGGTACCTGGCACTCTGCTTAATATTAGAAATACAGATTTATCAAAAGTAATACTTATAAAAAAATAATACAGCATTATCTTTTTGTCTTCATGGTGCTCCCAGTCAAATTTTGAGGCAGAAATTACCTAACTGCATGACAGTGTATACTACAGATAAGAAATCTGCTATGGGAGAATTTGAATAGATTTATCTCAGCCTGCATAAGTCAGGAAAAGAAGGAGGTAACACCTAAGGTAAATCTTAGAATTCTCTCTCCTCTTACCTGTAAGATAAGATCTTGCCCTTGAAAAAAAAAGAAATCTGACTCTACTCCTTCTTTCAAAGAAAATCTCAAGTATAGCTTCCTACATAAAGCTGTCCTCAACAAAGTGAGCTGACCTAGAGAGTTACTCTTCCTACTAGCTGTTAAGTGCATTTTCAACATAGCAATTGTCTGTGTCATATTATTCTCTAATATTTTCTTTTTGCAAGTAAGTCCCCAGAACTATAATCTCTCCCCAGGAAATCACCAGCTTCTTTGTGGTGGACTACAGTTCTCCTTTGTTCCTCCCAGTGTCTTTTGTAATGATGAATTATTTTTAACTGTGCTAGCATAAACACTCTTGAGGTTAATTAAATCAGCTTCTCATTCCCGTCATCCTCCATTCATTGGAAACACACACAGTGACATTTGTGGAAATGTCATTTTAGAGCCTCCCAGAAGCCATGCTTTTGCACTGAAGGGCCAAGCTGGGTTAAATCAGACTTGTTGCATATATCTCATAAGCAATAATTTGGGAATAAAAATAAACAAAATAAAATTTTCCATTACAACTATTTGATTGTCAATAGTCAATCCAAAAATACTCATAGCATTATTTTAGAGGAAAATGTTATATTTATCTCTGGAGTAATAGTTATGATTTTTCTATAATATAGTCATAATGTTTTTACATCTAAAGGTATAGCTTTGGAAATAAGGACTTTCCAACACGTTCCCCCCTCCCTTTTTGTCCTTTCTGATACAGATAATATCATAATTTCGATCCAAATCAAAATATGTCAACTGGGAAAAATTTCTCTAAATGAAGAACTTCTTTGCAATTTCTCCCCCTGCAAAGAGTACACAGTTGAAGGGTTAGCTTTAAAAATATATATATATATTCTTTCAGCTACAGCAAATTTTATACTTGAGAAAACAAAATATAACAAGCTAGAATAAAAGAGAATTTTTAATTAGCACCTGTAATATTTAACATTCCTAGATGTATGAGACAGACAAAAAATAGCTACAATAACTAAAAAAAGTACTAGAAATCTCTCTTTTCTATCTATCCAAAATTTAAATAAAAGTTGAACTCCCCAGTGATGTATGGTGGGCAAAAAAAAAGTGGTCTTGAGAAAGGAACCATTCTCACCTGCTAGATATTAAGAAGTATGCTTGTGAGGCTTGTGCTCTGTATCCCTTAAAGGTGCATACTTAACGTCACAAAGGTCTTGAAGTGAAGGAGCTCCTGACTATCTATTATGCTGCAGGAGAAGTAATTTAAAAATAGTCAGGGAATTACTAATACACAATTCTGTATCCATAGAAAGCTTATTTATTGTGCATTATTTTTGGTTAAACATAGGAAAAGAAAAGAATATAAATTATAAAAATTTAAGAATATAAATTAGTACTAACAGCATATTAGTCAATCTAATTGAAGGTATGGTTGTAACAATGATTAAATTTCTATCTTAATTTGGGAGGAAACTTTGAGGAAGGATGAGAAGCATTTTTTAATTAGGTAAATATTTTAGGACAACAATTATTTGTGTTGATTCTCTTTGACATTTTAATATCTTTTAGAAATGTTAGTCAGTTTTATTTTCATGTATTTCTGTAGGTATTGAAAAAAGTGAAAGTAAGATCATCACCTAGCTAATTGAATTATAAATTTAAAAGTTCAATTTTAAAATAAACTTATGATTTTTCTATTTATACTTATTTATTTTAGTTATCTTAAGCCTAAGTTATCATTCTTGTTTCCACACTGATCAGTATTGACCATACATTCCTTCCATTTACACTCATATATTTTTCTACTTTAAAATCCAAAGAGAATTGAAAATACAAATTAGAATTGTTTTTGTAAAAATTATATTCTTTCCATAAAAGTGTTTATTTTTTATCATTCATAGCAGCATTCCCACAGTAGTTTTTAATCATTTGGGGGGCAAAAAGCATAAAATTCTATTGGAAATATTCTTTCCTGTTCCAATAACATGCCAGATCCCAAGACAAATTATTATGCTTCAATCTGGCCCAATATAAGGTACTTATTGGGCTTCCCTGGTGGCTCAGATGGTAAAGCATCTGTCTGCAATGCAGGAGACCCAGGTTCGATCCCTGGGTCAAAAGATCCCCCGGAGAAGGAAATGGCAGCCCACTCCAGTACTCTTGCCTGAAAAATCCCATGGGCGGAGAAGCCTGGCAGTCCTTGGGGTTGCAAAGAGTTGGACACGACTGAGCAATGTCACTTTCACTTTCACTTTTCTTTCAAGGCACTTATTAGACTCCCAATGCATGTTTTAAGAATGAGAGTTAAAATCAAACCTCATACCCACCAGAGATGCTTGGAGGGCACAAACAAGACCTTGTGTGCACCAGGACTAAAGGAAAGGAGCAGTGACTCCCACAAGAGACTGAACCAGAACTGCCTTTGAGTGTTTGTGTCTCCTGCTGAGGCATGAGTCAATAGTGGGCTGACTCGGGGACAGAGGCTCTGCAAGTGCAGTCCTGGGAGGCAGAGCATGTGGCATAAGTCCTCTTGAGGGAGGTCACCATTAGGTCCACTATAAAGCTGCCAGGCAAGTGACTCACAGACTGGAAAACAATTATACCAAAGAAGTTCTCACACTTTGGGGAAAGTTCTAGGCCCCATAATAGACTTCCCAACCTGGGGATTGGGCAAGTGGACTGGGTATCCCCAGGGCATCTGAATTTCAAAGTCAGCAGGCATTCATTGCAGAACTTCCACAGGACAAGGGAAACAGACTCTTGAAGGACACAAACAAAACCTTGTGTGCAGCAGGACCCAGGAGAAAGTAGTGACCCTACAAGAGGCTGAGCCAGATTTACCTGTGTATGCTTGGGAGTCTTTGGCAGAGGTGTGGGTCAACTGTGACAGGTCAACGTGACCTGCTGTGTGGTCAGGGGCTCTGACTACAAAAGACCTGGGAGGCCCAGCGTGCAGGCATAAATCCTTTTGAAGGCAGTCACCATTACCATTATCCCTACTACAGAGAAAACAGCCCCACCCATCAGCAAAAAATTGGATTAAGACACTGAGCGTGGACTTGCCCACCGGAACAATACCCAGTTTCCCACAGCCAGTCCCTACCATCAGGAAGCTTGCACAAGCCTCTTCTCCTCTCCCATCAGAGGGCAGACAGAATGAAAAATCACAAACACAGAAAACTAACCAAACAAATTAATGGACCACAAACTTGCCTAACTCAATGGAACTATGAATTATGGTGTGTAAGGCCACCCATAATGGACAGGTCATAGTGGAGAGTTCTGACAAAACATGGTCTACTGGAGAAGGGAAAGGAAAACCACTTCAGCATTCTTGCCTTGAGAACCCCATAAACAGTATGAAAAGGCAAAAAGATATGACACTGAAAGATGAACCCTCCCAGGTCAGTAGGTGCCCAACATACTGTTGGAGAAGAGCAGAGAAATAACCCCAGAAAGAATGAAAAAGCTAAGACAAAGTGAAAACAATGCCCAGTTGTGGATACTTTTCGTGGCAAAAGTAAAGTCTAATGCTATACAGAATAATTTTGAATAGAAACCTGGAGTGTTAGGTGCATGACTCAAGGTAAATTGGAAGTGTTCAGACAGGAGATGGCAAGAGTGCACATCATCATTTTAGGAATCAGTGAACTAAAGTGGACAGGAATGGACAAATTTAATTCAAAGTGTGAAGTGAGTGAAGTCGCTCAGTCGTGTCCAACTCTTTGCGACCCCATGGACTGTAGCCTACCAGGCTCCTCCATCCATGGGATTCTACAGGCAAGAATACTGGAGTGGGTTGCCTTTTCCTCCTCTAGGGGATCTTCCAGATCCAGGGATTGAACCCAGGTCTCCCGCATTGCAGGCAGATGCTTTACCCTCTGACCCACAAAAATCCCTTAGAAGAAATGGAGTAGCCATAATAGTCAACAAAAGACTCAGAAACGCATTACTTGGGTGCAACCTCAAAAACGACAGAATGATCTCTGTTCCTTTCCAAGGCAAATGATTCAATATCACAATAATTCAAGTCTATGCCCCAACCACTAATACCAAAGAAGCTGAAGTTTAATGGTTCCATGAAACCCTACCAGACTTTCTAGAACTAACACTACAAAAAGATGTCTTTTTTATCATACGTGACTAGAATGCAAAAGTAGGAGGTCAAAAGATACCTGAAGTAACATGTGAGTTTGACCTTGGAGTACAAAATGAAGTAGGGCAAAAGCTGACAGAGCTTTGCCAAGAGAATGCTCTGGTCATAGCAAACACCCTCTTCAAACAACACAAGAGACGACTCTACACATGGACATCACCAGATGGTCAATACCGAAATCAGATTGATTATATTCTTTGTAGCTGAAGATGGAGAAGCCATATATAGTCAGCAAAAAAAAAAAAAAAGACTGGGATGTGACTGGCTCAGATCACGAACTTCTTATTGCAAAATTCAGACTTAAATTGAAGAACATAGGGAAAACCACTAGGCCATTCCAGTAGGACCTAAATCAAAACATTTATGATTATACAGTGGAGGTGACAAATAAATTCAAAGGATTAGATCTGATAGACAGAGTGCCTGATGAACTATGTTTGGAGATTCATAACATTCTACAGGAGGCAGTGATCAAAACCATCCCCAAGAAAACATAAATGCAAAAAGGCAAAATGGTTGTCTGAAGAGGTCTTACAAATAGCTGAGAAAGAAAGAGAGGACAAAGGAGGAAAACAAAGATATACCCATCGAATGCAGAGTTCCAAAAAAATAGCAAGGAGAGATAAGAAAACCTTCCTAAGTGACCAATGCAAAAAAAAAAAAAAAAAGAGGAAAATAATAGAATGGGAAAGACTAGTCATCTCTTCATAAAAATTACAGATACCAAGGGAACATTTCATGCAAAGATTTGCACAATAAAGGACAGAAACAGTATGGACCTAACAGAAGCAGAATATATTAAGAAAACATGTCAAGAATACACAGAAGAACTATGCAAAAATGATTTTAATGACCACAATGGTGTGATCACTCACCTTGAGCCAGACATCCTGGACTGTGAAGACAAGTGGGCCTTAGGAAGCCTAACTACAAACAAAGCTAGTGGATGTGATGGATTTCCAGCTGAACTATTTCAAATTCTAAAAGATGATGCTGTTTAAGTGCTACACTCAATATGCCAGCAAATTTGGAAAACTCAGCAGTGGTCACAGGACTCGAAAAGGTCAGTTTTCATTCCAATCCCAAAGAAAGGCAATGCCAAAGAATGTGCAAACTACTGCACGATTGCACTCATTTCACAAGCTAGAAAGGTCATGCTCAAAATCCTTCAATCTAGGCTTCAACAGTATGTGAATTGAGAACATCCAGATGAACAAACTGGATTTAGAAAATGCAGAGAAACCAGAGACCAAATTGCCAACATCCATTGGATCACAGGACAAACTAGATAATTCCAGAAAAAGCATCCACTTTACTTCAGTGACTACACTAAAGCTTTTGACTGTGTAAGTCAACAATCTGTGGAAAATTCTTAAAGAGATGGGAATACCAGACTATTTTACCTGCCTCCTGTGGAACTTGTATGCAGATCAAGAAGCAACACTTAGAAAGGGTCATGAAACAACAGACTGATTCAAAATTGGGAAAAGAATATGTCAAGGCTGTATATTGCCACACTGCTTATTTAACTTATATGCAGAATATAACATGTGAAACTTGGGCTGGATGAAGCACAAGATAGAATCAAGATTGCTGGGACAAATATCAATAACCTCAGATATGTATGTGACACCACTCTTATGACAGAATGTGAAGAGAAATTAAAAAGCCTTTTGATGAAGGTGAAAGAAGATAGAGAAATAACTGGTTTAAAACTCATATTAAAAAAAATGAAGATCATGGCATGCGGTCCCATCACTTTATAGCAAAAGATGGGAAATAATAGGAACAGTGACAGACTTTATTTTCTTGGGCTCCAAAATCACTGTGGACAGTGACTGCAGCCACGGAATTAAAAGATGCTTATTCCTTGGAAGAAAACCTATGACAAAACTAGACAGCATATTAAAAAGCAAAGATATTACTTTGCCTACAGATGTCCGATTAGTCAAACTTATGGTTTTTCCAGTAGTTATGTATGGATGTGAGAGCTGGACAATTAAGAAGACTGAGCCCGAATTGATGCTTTGGAACTGTGGTGTTGTACAACACTATTGAGAGTCCCTGGGACAGCAAGGAGATCAAGCTTATTAATCCTAAAGGAAATCAACCGTGAATATTCACTGTAAGGGCTCATGCTGAAGTGGAAGCTCCAATACTTTGACCACCTGAGGCAAAGATCTGACTCATTGGAAAAGGACCTGATGTTGTGAAAAATTGAAGGCAGGAGTAGAAGATGACAGAGGTTGAGATGGTTGGATGGCATCACTGACTCAATGGTCATGAGTTTGAGCAAGCTCAGGGGGACGGTGAAAGACAGGCAAGCCTGGCATAATGCAGTCCATGGTGTTGCAGAGACCTGGATATGACTGAGCAACTGAATAGCAACAACAAAAGAAAGAAAGAAAGAAAAGAAAAAAAAAAAAGAGAGAGAGAGAATATTTTCAAAGTTATTTCACTCTAATGTAAGAGACAGCCTGGATCCCACATGGAAACTTCAGAGAGGTTTTCCCAGGCTCTGGAAATGAATGATCAATGTTGCATGTATATATACATTCAAGTGTCTGTGTTGAGGGCACACTGGTTTTAAATGTCTTTTGAGATCTCTTAACAAAGAGAACTTCTATCAGACAATATCACTGAAAGTTTATAAATGAACCTATGCCAATATATATGAATCTGAAATATTAAAAACAAAAAAGCTTTTATCTGATGATTGATCATAAAAAATTATATATATATATATATATATGTATATATATATATATTTGGAAAATTCAAATAAAAAATTTAAAACCCACAGTCTCCTGTTGAAGGACTGAATAAATTTAAAGTTGAAATTGTCTGTTTTGAATTGCCTTTTGGTTCAGTTTTACTGAATTAAAACTCAACTCTGAGGTTCATGAGTGCTACAATGAGATGACAGCATCCTGACTCTCAAACTTTCTCAACTTGCTTAATTGTTAAAAATACATCACAAACTGTTCAATTTGGATATTTTCCTTTTTTCCTGCCAACTGTCACAAACTAATACCTTATTGTGTACTTTGAATAATAGTAAAATTGGAAATAATCTTTCATTTTTGCTATAGAATGATTTTAACTCATTTATGTATTTAGATGTAAAATGTGATGGTTGATTTATGAATATTTTTAAATGATTTCCACAGTTTATTTATTTCACACATCCTTCAGCTCCCTTAGTTACCTTTTACATGAGAACACTTTAGATCTATTATGTTATCAAATTTTCAAGTATACAATACACTATTATTAACTATACTCACCAAGCTCTATATTAGATCTCTAAATTTATTGGTCTTATAACCAAAATCTGTATCCTTTGATAACATCCCTGTTTTTTCCTCACTAGAATATTTGGTAACCACCATTCTTCTTCTTGTTACTAGGAACGTGAACTTTTTTTTTTTTAATATTCCAGATATAGATGAGACCACATGATACTTGATTTTTGTGTCTCGCTTGTTTCACTTAGCACAATGGGCTCCAGGTTCATCCATGCTGTTGCAAAGGAGTTCTTTCTTTTAGCTGAATAACATGCCTTTGAATACATATACCACATTTTCTTTATTTACCAATAGCCATTTACATTGCTTCCATATCTTTGCCACTGTGAATAATACTGCAAAGAATATGGAAGTACAGTACCTCTTTATGGTAATGGATCTAAACCTAGAAGTGGAATTGTTAGGTTGTATGCAGCTTTAAATTATTAGATTTAGAGTATGGCAGTTTTTAATTCTTTGAGAAAACTCTATCCTGTTTTCACTAGTAGCTGTACTAACTTACATTCCTACCAACACAAGTGTTTCCTTTTCTCCACATCCTTCAAAAAATTATCTTCTGATTATTTCTGACAAATGCCCTTCTATCCAGTGTGAGGTGATATCTCACTAGTTTTGATTTGCATTTCCCTGCTGATTAGTAATACTAAGCACAATTTTATATACCTGTTGACCATTTATATGTCTTCCTTGGAAAAATGTCTATTTAGGCCCTTTGCCCATTTTTCAATCTGATTAGGCTACTGAGCTTTATGAGTTCTTTATATATTTCATATATTAACCCCTTATCAGACAAATGATTTGAAAATATTTTCTATCATCCCATGTGCAATCTTCTAGCTTTGTTGATTTTCTACTGCACTGTCAGGAAGAATTATACTTTGATGTAGTCCAACTTGTTTACCTGTGCTTTTTGTTGCCTATGGTTTTCATGTCAATTCTAAAAAATCTTTGCCAAGATCAATGCCAAGATTTCCCCTTGTGTTTCTTTCAGGAGTTTTATGGTTTCAGACCTTACATTTAAGTCTTTAATTTATTTTGTGTTGTTTTTGTATATGGTATAAGAATTCTTTTTTTTTTTTTTGGCCATGCCATGTGGCATGTGGAAACTTACTTCCATGACCAGGGATAGAACACCTGCTTTCTGCAGGAGAAGCGTGGAACTTCAACCACTAGACCACCAGGGAAGCCTCACTTTACTCCTTTTGCATGTAAATATGCAGTTTGCCCAACTATTTAATGAAACTATGAAATATGTTAAGTACAGAGTAAAAGATAAAGAATAGGGTAGCTAACACATGTGTACTACCATCAGGTTTGCCAAATCTGATCATTTTGCAGTATTTGATTGGGATATTATTTAAAGAAATCAAGCATAGTAATTGTGTACCTCTTTTTAATCCTATTTCTTCCCACATTTCCCAGCAGTAATCACTATCTTGAATTTAGTAAATATTATGCCTATTTATGCATAAACAAAAGCAGTAATTTCATATCTTATTATACCGTATTTGAATGTTATGCTTTATGAATGTTTCTTGAGTTTTACTTTCCCAATGAAGTTTATTACTTTGACATCTATCTTCATTAATATAGAATGCTTCAATATGTTCATTTTTAACATAATATGGAATTTCATTGAATACATCTACAGGCTGTTGATAAGCCAAATATCCAGCACTGCTTTTTGAATCAAAGTAGTTAAAGACAGCATTTCCATTTTTAACATATGCGTATTTACATATGTTTAACAGATGCGTATTTACATCTACACACAGTTAAGGAAAGCTTCAAATACAAAAGGGTGTTTACAAATAATAACAATAATAATAATAATAACCTCCCTGAGTTATTTTAGTTTTCTAAATGATATCATATTCATGCCAGTGTTCCCCAAACATTGCTATACATTAAAATAGCCTAGGGAGGTTTTTAAAATCCCAGAGCCTAGCTCAGACATCCCATAATAATTAAATCAGAATGTCTGGAAGTGAGAGCCAGGCATTAATATTTTTAAAAGATCCCATGGTAATTGCAAAGTGCAGAAAAGTTGGCAACCAACTGAGTTATGCTGAGCCATTTTTTTATATAAAGTATTGAGATTTCAATACCTTCCTTGTAGCCCCAAGCACACTGACTAACTCCCATCACCTTTCTCTACTCTAGGAAGCTTTCCCTGAGAAAGTTTTGATTTTTTTTTTTTTTCGGCTCAATTTCTTTATACCACATGTTATTTCTGAAACTATCTGCTCCAGTTCTGAATGATGTATATTAAATTATTTAACTCATCTCATTCTCAACCTAGCTTTCTGTTGTTTTTAAGCCTCACATATATTTATTTATATTGTTATCAACTGTACATTTCAAGGTCCCAAGGATTTAGAAACAGGTCAGTGAATTCACTCTGTACGGTACTGAACAAATTGCTACATGCAGAGAGGAAAATCATGCTTTTTTATAAATATGACATCTTACATGAAACAAAAACCATAATTCTAAAGTCTGGTACCAAGTCTCTTAAATTATATGTAATATCAAGCTGCTAAATTCTGAAGTTAGGTTGTATTCAACCTTATACCTTATATGCAGTTTATTTAAATTATTTTCTGCCTAACTTATTTCAGATCCCAATTCTATTCATACTTACTTAAGTATAATCACATCTGAATTAAATAAAAATTAAATCCTATTTAGATTTAGAACCAACAACCAATGTTCAATGTAATATTTTGGTTTTTTTACAGACTTATTTCCAATACAGAAAAATCCATGGATTGAATTCAGTTTCTTAGGAAACCACAACATCTCTAGATGAAGCAAAAGTATAAACACAACGCATCTTTTTCTGTTAGACAAACGGTGACTTTCAAAGAGCACAGTTTAATGTGTACAACAATAATGTGAAGTTCCCCAACTTTTCCCATGAGAAAATATATTGTAATAAAGTTATCCAAGTCATTTAGCTTAAAAACTAAACAACTATTTCAAATTATATCAACTGAACATCGTTCTCTCCTAAGATCACATTCTGTAAGAGGTGGTAATGTCGAAAAATCTAGTTAGTGACAAATATATCATGGACATGAAAGGAAATTAAAGCAATATGCTTTTTGGAAGATGGGTATTTAACTGCAAAAGGACCAAAATATGCTGCTTCTGGCCCTTGAGCATAATGACTGTATTTCAATGTTTTCTGTTTTCAGGTGAAACCTCAAGAAAACCACTTTCAGGGGCCTGATATCTCAGGTAGAAGATATTATGCCTGCAGTAAGTTGCTGGTGGAGAGGCTGACCCAGAGGGAAAGAATGTAAGCAGCTGAGTCACAGAGGCATGGAAATTCATGCTTCTGCTTCAGGGTTGTTTACAGTGCTGCAGGGACCAGCTCTGGGACCAAGGCTGTCACCTGGTGCAACAATGCCGAGGGATGGAGAACTGACAGCATTGTGACACAGGGTATCATCTCTGGCTGAATAACAGAAAGATGTTCATTTTTGCCAAGTGGAAGCTATCGATGACAATGATATAAGGTTTTACTTTTGAATTAAAAAAAAATCGTGGAGTTTAGTAACTTTTCTGTTTGTGTTAATACATTGGAAGGATGTTCATTGGTGTCAATTTTCAAAGGACTTAAAAATATAAAACCATGAAATAAATGGCAACTACAGTCTGTTCCTTAGAGGGGTACTAGCAAGGCAGTCAGAAGATTGCCATTTCATATCCAACTTCGTTGGTGCTCATTTCCATCCCATTCTTAATGAACTTGAAGACAAAGTGTATTATCATGCTTAAAGCTATACATTAATGTTAAATACTGTAACATCAAATAAATATCTGTTTATCAAATTGAATTCTAAATTTAAAGTTATCTCTGGCCATGCTATGAAAATGAAAGTGAAAATCACACAGTCATGCATGACTCTTTGTTACCCCACAGACTGTAGCCTGCCGGGCTCCTCTGTCCATGAGATTTTCCAGGCAAGAATACTGGAGTGGGTTGCCAAGAATCCTTGAACATTTATGTTGATTGTGTAAATCACGCACAGCTTACCAAAATATGGTAAGAAGGTGTGCAATTGTACTTTTCATGCATAATATCACTGTCTAAACCTCACCTCCAGTTTACAGCTCCAATCTGTTTATTTAAAAAGCATCTGTATTCCAGACAAAAGAGGTGAGGACAGCAACCATAAGAATAGTAACATAAAATGTGTGCCGTTTCATTTGTCAAATCAATAGGGCCATTTTAGTATTTTTATCCTATACTGTTCAATTTTATAGATTTTGTGACAATATTGACTTCCAGCTAGAGATATAAAATATAAATATTGTTATATTGTTTAAACTTAGCATGACAAAAAGTCAGTGGCATTAAAAACATAATTCTGAAATATACTGAACTATAGACTTAAATAATAGGCAAGGGAGACAAGAAAGACAGAGAAATACAGTTTCATAATTTATAAATATAATACAAATACATAAATGCTGGACTGCTACCTTTTCTAATTTGAGGAGCTTTATCAGCCTGAAGCTACTTTAACAAGAAACAGGAAACCATGGGGGAATTACTACTCTGGCCCAATATGACTTGCTTAACAAGAATTTTCTACATGGTGACAGTAGGATGTCAATAAATGTAGAGAGAAATGGTGGTTATTCAGGAAACTCTGCCAAGTGAGGGAAAATTCAAATTTCAAAAGCAGGAACATAACTAACAGATAACAGAAAATTATAAAAAGCCTGGGACTTTTCTCAGGGGAACCGCAAAGCATTGAATGGATGTTATACCAATAGTACTGTGAGATGGTTAAATTTAAACCACCTTCCTGTTTTGAAGGAACTGGGATAAAGAGACTAGGGGTTTTAAGTGACTTTTTTCAAGGTCACATAGATGAGTCAGTGGGAGAGACAGGTGTAACTGCTGAGTGACAGAGACAACAGGAGCTATAGGCTTCCTTCCCTCAACACTACAGAAATGCCAAACTCCTCCAGCACGTGAGGATGGTGACACGAGCCTCATCATTTCAGAATCTCAGCAAAGGTGCAATACAGGAAGCTTTACCTCCCCTGGTTGTTTCTTCATTTAAAAACAAATAATAATATTGATTAGATTATAGAATGAATACAAGAGAAGTTGGCCACAGATTTTTCATATCTGTTCAGACAAATTATTAGATGCTAAAACAAGGAAGGTTAATGCCGGTCAAGAATCTAGACTGTCCACATCCTCTATTCACCCATCACTGATGAAATCCGCAAGAGACTATTCTCCAAATGCTAAAATAAATTAATCGGGAGTTAGCTCCTAAGATATCACTACCACATTAAACCTTCTTAAAAGATTATGCCTGACTCATATACTGCTTTGATTATTCATTCATGTGGAATTTAAGGCTACAAATCACATTTGTTACATTTTAGAAAATTCCCTTTGCATACTTTCAGTTATATCAAAACTAAATAAATCATCTTTAGCCAAAAATACTTTTTAATCTTCAAGTTCCTCTGGGATGCTGTATGTTTCTATTCTTCCCAGACTTCACTGAATTAAAATTAGTCTTTTAAGTTGAGTGCAGAAAAATGTTTAGAAGTAATATTGATGTTAAGAAATAGGTCAGCAAAATAATGATTTTAGTTTAAAAAACTTACACTTTTTTAATGCATACACCTTCCAAGTTATTAAAAAAAACTGGTAGTCCATATAATTGGTTATTCAAAAAATAATTAATACTATGCTAAAACTAGATTACAATTTTGCCTTACCTGCAGGAGACATAATGAATGAGACAGAATGAATGAGACATATTACAGCAATATGCACAAAATGTGAAACCTACAATTTAAAAGTTTTTTATTTTCTATGTCTGTATAGTCCTTTCATTTTTCAGAAGTATTGTATGCAGTGCTTTGAGGATTAGTAAATAGCTGCTTGAGGTACAATATCAGTTGCATTAAGCAACATGTGATTTAAGGTAAATTGTGAAGAAAAATATGACAGCAACAAATGCTAACATTTTAGTTATTGAATACATGACTAAATTGGACTATAAAGTTAGACAGCTTAACATACAAGTGAACAGAGATTAATATCGAAATTCACACGTAATCGGAGCCCTTACCCTAAGTATCCTAATCCTTACTCAGGGATCCCATGCAGCACCTATACTTTTTGAGGATATGATGCAATGGTGAGCTGGAGCCAGCTCACAGCTGATTGTTATATATTATGGATTTTGCAAGCCATCATTACCATGAAATCAGCTATGATGTGAGGATCCATACCATGGAAATTGGCCAATGTATAAATCATCCCTCTCTCCAGCTTCTTAACTAAGGCAATACTGCAATTATCTACAAAAATCTGTGCAGAATGCTACAAGGGCAAAAAGTAATAACTAAATCCCAGCTCCAGCTCTTAACATATTTATTTATGTGAAGGAATCGGATTGGAGAAATGAAGCTTAAAAACTGAAACAAGGAAGAGTCAAAGCCAGTTTTGACAGTTAAAACTTTAAAGTTTTGGAGAATGAAAGTGCCGTTATCAGAAATACAGAATCAAGGGAGGGCATTCATCTGGAAAGCCTGGCTGGGGCATGCATGAGTTGTTCACTTAAGGATTAAATTCAGTGAATGATCAGCTAAACACGAGAGTTTATTAAATCACCCACGATCACATCTCTGTCTATGACAATAACACACAGAATTGCCTGAGCACTCAAATCAGCTGGGGAACCTAAGAAAATACTGGTATCTGTGTACTACCCTCAGTGATTGTGACTTAACTGGGCTGGAATGTGGTCTGAGCTCTGGAATATTTTAAATATGTCAAGTGAAGCTAATGTGAAAGCAAGTTTTGGAAACACTGGTCTATGATTTAAACCATTTGAAACCTTTAAATGCTTAAATTCTTGAAACACAGAGAAATAAGAGATATCGCAAGTTTTATGGCTTTGCAGGTCAATCCCTCCAAGTGTGCTAGTTACAATGATTACTCAGAACTTAGGGAGAAAAGACTTCTATTGTCTACTGCAGAACAGCGATTCAGGAAAATGTCTAGTGGATATCTGCTACTACCAAATTTTAACAATCGGTAGTCAGACAATTGTGGAAAAAATGTCAGCTATTTTTTATTTAAACTGAGATGCACAAGACATCGAAAATAAAATTCCTTGTAAATGGTATGATGCATGTTTGGGTCACCAACTATAATACTGTATATATTTACAATTGGGCTTCCTCAGTAGGTCAGTGAGAGAGAATCCGTCTGCCATCAAGAGAGGACACAAGACACAAGAGTTCGATCCCTGGGTCGGGAAGATCCCCTGGAGCAGGGCATGACAACCCACTCCAGTTTTCTTGCTGGGAAAATCTCATGGACAGAGGAGCCTGGCAGGGTTATGGTCCAGGGGGTCACAAAAGAGTCAGACATGACTTAAAGACTAAACAATAACAATCGCAACATGTTTGAATTTGGGTTAGAAGACTAGTCCCTCTTAAGTGATACTTTGCAAGGAGAACTACCTCTTTAGGCCTGAAAGTGAAAGTCACTCAGTCGTGTCAGACTCTTTGCGACCCCATGGACTATACAGTCCATGGAATTCTCCAGGCCAGAATACTGGAGTGGGTAGCCTTTCCCTTCTCCAGGGGATCTTCCCAACCTGGGGATCGAACCCAGGTCTCCTGCATTGCAGGCGGATTTTTTACCATCTGAGTCATAAGGTAAGCCTTTTAGGCCTAGGCTCTCCATATAGAGAATTCTTTAAGATTATGAACTTGATTCTACCCTTTGAATTCGAGAGAGTGCAAGAATGCTTTTTCTCAGGTGTCAAAGGCTATCCCTTCTTTTTCTGAATGGCAGGTAGAATTTCAGACTGTTTAACAAAACATATTATATAAAAGTTGAGGGATGTCTGTTCTACCCTGACTGTATTTTGCAACATGCAGGTTTGTGGTGTACCAAACAATATTTATTTATTTATTTATTTTTCAGTTATTTTTATTAGTTGGAGGCTAATTACTTTACACTGGGAAGACCCAGAGGAATCGGGTGGAGAAGGAGGTGGGAGGGGGGATCGGGATTGGGAATACATGTAAATCCATGGCTGATTCATATCAATGTGTGACAAATACCAAACAATAATCAGGGGGGAAGGACAGACAAAAGGCAGAAAGGTCAACCAGGAATTTTCAGAATTTAGTGGGAATTTAAGACAGTTTGTGATTCAGAAGATTTGAGCTTGGGATTCTACATTTTCACCAAGTTTCCAAGGGAAGCTGATATTTTCAGTGTATTGATTCCTGCACTTTATTTTGAGTAGCAAAGTGATTACAACCCAGAATACAATTTGCTGGATCCCTTGGATTCACTCTGTTTACATCCTAACAGTGTTTGTAAGATATTGTGCTCAGATGTAGAAATATCATATACAAAACAGAAATTTTTTTTTTTCCTCCCACACCAAAATCATCATAAGTTCCTCAAAGGTGCAATTAGTCATTGTTAGCAAAGAACATTTGATCCGGTATTCGCTTAAACCAGCCGTGAATTTACATATGATTCTGTAATTATTTATTCATACATAAGTACATCTGGGAGAGAAAAAAGGTAAAGCAATCCATCAGCATTAAGAATTTAAATTTAACTGACGCCAGAATTAGAGAGCATATCCATTTTACACGATATACAACAAAGTGATCGATGGCATTCTTTCTGCTCAAATATTTATTTTGTAAAATAAGAAACCAAAATATTGGAATGCCCTCTCTTTATTAGTATTGACACAGACCAGTAAGCAGATTCAAGTGTTTAAGCCAGGAAGGACCCCAGTATATAACGCAAATCAGCCGATTGAGACAAGTATAGTCACTGACTTATAAAGCAAAGCAAATGATTAAAAAAGAAAAAAAATCTGTTCCTGCACAGCTTCACAGTGAGATCAATGGTATTCACCTTCCTCTTTCAGTGTAACTGGAATGTCTATCAAAACCAGAAAACGGAAGGCTTCAGAAGCATTATGTAGCTAAAAAAGGAGACTATTTTACCCATTAGTAATAAATGTACCTGCTGAGCAGAACACAGTTATACCTGAAAAGGTTCCACAATTTTCTTTGCTTGGCTCTTCCTGCTATGAGGGAACCAGTGTGCTAAAGAGCATTTTGTAAAAGCAAAAGAGTTTATATAATTGACTTTACTGGAATTAGAAGACAGAATACAGTGTGCTCAACCTGAAGCTGCCTGACTCTATGATGAAGGAAAATTGCACAATTTAATAGCCAGATATAGGGACTGTGCAGTAATAGAAGTAATCAAAGGCTTGGCCATGCTTAAAGGAACAAATCCATTACTTTTCTGTTTACTCGGGAAGGGGGACAGCAAGTGGACTATTTGTAGGAAAGTGCCTGGGCATAGCTTCTGAAGCTGGGCGGCACTCTTAGAAAAGCGAGGATTTAGGAAGGGACAAGTGTAAGTATCCTAATGTTGCTGTGTGTTCCGGAAATTTGATTCTTGTGTCCAAAAGTTCTAACTTCTATTTCATGTGAAATAGGATACATCTAATTAATTGAAGTTAATTTTTCATCTGCTAGTACTTGGCTACACCAATCTTCACCTTCTTTAGGGATACCATCTTATTCTATTTAACACATATTTTCTATAGAAAGGCAACAACTAAGCCATATTTAGGGTGAAAGCATATTAGCCTTTCTTGAACATCTGGTGTAAAGTGAAGTTTCAGCAGTAGCAATTTATACATCTGCACCAACTTGGGGGAAATGTGACTTGAGTGATTTAATAGCAAGAAGGAGAACTGATTTACACTGCAGCATCAACAAAACAAGAGCGCATGAAAATCAAAAGTATCAAGATCCTAACCTTGGATGAACTTAATGCAATCTTGATATTATCAGAATTCAAATAATGGAAAACATTTTATAGTAGACTATAATATATTTGAGCAAATTCAGGAATTTGAATATAGAAAAGTGGATGACCACATAATGCACTAGAAATTGTTTAAATCTTGTCACAACATGAATCTAACAGTATTATAATGATTCAGACTAAGTAGTTGATCTTTGGATTACAGCTAAATTGCCAGTTAAACATACATAAAATTAATTTTAGTGAAATATAAGTATATGTGACAGCTCAATTAGTATGATTTATATACTTCAAAATAATTATACTATTAAGGTAGGCAGTACACTGTCTAGTTTTATTCACATCAAAAAGCTTTCTCATGCTTTGTTACCTTAAACTAACCACAGCATCCTAGAAGAATGAACACTGAGCTCGGCTCTTTGATAAACTCTAATATTCAAAATGCTGTTTACTCTCCTTGTGCCTTACTTTGCTCATTTATGAAATTATTATTAAAGATAAACTATTGTCTAAAGCAAGAGAGTTCCAGAAAAACATCTACTACTGTTTATTGATTATGCCAAAGACTTTGACTGTGTAGACCACAACAAACACTGGAAAATTCTTAACGAGATGGGAATACCAGACCACCTGACCTGCCTCTTCAGAAATCTATATGCAGGTCAGGAAGCAACAGTTAGAACTGGACATGGAACAAGATACTGGTTCTAAATAGGAAAAGGAGTACGTCAAGCCTGTATATTGTCACCCTGCTTATTTAACTTATATACAGAGTACATCATGAGAAACGTTGGGTTGGATGAAGCACAAGCTGGAATCAAGATTGTCAGGAGAAATATCAATAACCTCAGATATGAAGATGACACCACTCATCACAAAAAGTGAAGAAAAACTAAAGAGCCTCTTGATGAAAGTGAAAGAAGGGAGTGAAAAAGTTGGCTTAAAGTTCAACATTAAGAAAACGAAGATCATGGCATCTGGCCCATTCACTTCATGGAAAGTAGATGGGGAAACAGTGGAAACAGTGGCTGACTTTATTTTCCTGGGCTCCAAAATCACTGCAGATGGTGATTGCAGCCATGAAATTAAAAGACTCTTGCTCCTTGGAAGAAAAGTTATGACCAACCTAGACTGCATATTAAAAGGCAGAGATATTACTTTGCCAAAAAAGGTCTGTCTAGTCAAAGCTTTGGTGTTTCCCGTAGTCATGTGTGGATGTGAGAGTTGGACTATAAAGAAAGCTGAGTGCCAAAGAGTTGATGCTTTGAACTGTGGTGTGGAGAAGACTCTTGAGATTCCCTTGGACTGCAAGGAGATCCAACCAGTCCATGCTAAAGGAAATAAGTCCTGAATATTCATTGGAAGGACTGATGCTGAAGTTGAAACTTCAATACTTGGCCACCTGATGCAAAGAACTGACTCATTGGAAAGACCTTGATGCTGGGAAAGGTTGAAGGCAGGAGGAGAAGGGGACAACAGAGGATGAGATGGTTGGATGGCAGCGCCAACACAATGGACATGAGTTTGAGTAAACTTCAGGAGTTGGCAATGAACAGAGAGGCCTGGTGTGCTTCAGTCCATAGAGTAGCAAAGAGTTGGACATGACTGAGTGACTGAACTGAACTGAACTGAAATAATCCCACAGAAATTAGATACCCATGTTTATTTTACTAAAACAGATGTGCAGACTTTAAGTGAAAGCTCCTCTATATAAGCCAATGAAATGTTTTATTAAGTGTATTAATGAGATAAATTCAATAACTACTCATTTAAGCTAAAGGAAAAATTACTATTAGAATTTTATTCAGAGTCCTTGAAATTCACTAAGTAAGAAAAGCTTGCCTTCACCAAATCTTAATGTTCTCAATGTGTTCTTCACAAAGCACCAACTTCACCAAGAGAAATAAAGTATGATAATAAAAAATATAGAACCTAGACTCTGGAATTAGTTTTTTCAAATATCAACAAATTATTTTTTTCTCACAGAAATGCAGCTATATCTCTTGACACAATTTTTAATTCTGTTCAGTTCAATAACATTCTTTTTTCTCCATCTACATTCTTCTTCCTCTCCATCCCCTTCTCCACCAAAGAGGAGAGAAAAAAAAAAAAAAGTATTCATATTAGAAATGTTTATCTTCTTGTATTCACTGATACTTATTGTTTCTAAATCAACAAATCCATTGCTAAATTCCTATGCCCTTCCTATTTCCCACTTCCCCATTTCACCAATCATTCTGTTGCTTTTGCAAGAATCCTTTTTCTTGGTTTATGGTATCAGCATTCCCTCAAGCCAGTAAATAAGGAGATACTCTTTCAAGTCTTCTGTTCCCTTAAATATCTATTGTATCCTCCTTTCCTATAGAGTCTCAGACTACCTAACGATTTCACAGAACTTACCTGCATTTTCTATTTCCATTGTTTTGGTTGAGGACTACATCCTAAAATAGGCAATGTAGCATCTAAAGATCCCACTTCCAGTGAGTTTATTCTACATCTTACTTCAAGGCTAATCTTTCTAAAAAGATGTCTGATCATCATTACTTGCCCTTTAATGGCTTCTAATTAAGTGAAAATTTGGTTTTCAAACTTTCATGTTTGAGGAGACAATGATTTAATAGAGGTGATAGGAAACTGTGTTACCATAGTTATCAGGGAATCCTAACACAGGTTTTTGGGAAATACACTCTAGAAGAACTTCTTTAGATTTAGAGGTAAACAAGTGGATAATATTTAATTGAAATTATTCACAATTTTTTTTAATTTGAATGTCCTTGAGATGACTTGAGAGCACCAATTTCCAGAGAGCACCAATTTCCACAAAAGATCTCTCTTACTTATTCAGCACTTGTTTTCTGGCTTTCTGGCTTTCTGGATTTGCAGAGGGGCTGATGGTAAAAATATTTAATGGGAGATGCTACTTAACATGGAAGAACTCCTAATCCAATGAAGAAGTGGACTTTTATTTTTAATGTAAGAGGTGATGTTCTAAGGAAGCACTAAGAAACTAACTATGAACACATAATATGAGAAATCCTCACAAAGGAGACAATGTTTAAGCTCTTTTTCTTTTCTTTTATATGTTTACAAATATTTTAATACATACACATGGTAAAATCAATTCAAACAACATGAAAAAACTCAATTTAACAGAATGGAAAGTGAACGTCTAGTGAGCATTACCAGGGTTCCAGTACAAAGTCAACCACTATTCTTGGTTTCTTGTAGCAAGAAACCTATGCATAGTAAATTCTCCAAGTCTATTTACTAGGAATTGTATAACTTCTCCTCCCTTCTCACAATTCCAATAATTCCTTCCAATCATCCTTGGTTTGTTTTTTTCACACACAATCTCCAACCTGCTGGCAAATTCTCGATTTTAAAAATCATCTGAGAATTAGTCTACTTCTCAATATATCTACTGGCACCACTCTGGTCCAAGCTATCCTCATCTCAGGCACTTCTCTAATGACATGGTCTATTCTTGACTCACTAAAAAATTCACCTTTTAAAAATACAAGGCAGATAACTCATTTCTCTGACTCAGTCATGAATCTCTTGGCATTAACAATCTTTATTAACCACTCTCATAATTTATCTTCCCTTACACATCGTGACAATACCTACCCTGCTTGCTGTACTGTGATAATGATAATACTATCTATTAAATGTCTCTCAAATGCAAGGCACATATATATTTACTTAATAGCCTAATTTATTCATGGATAAAGTATGAATGATAAAATTACTGTTTGTTCAATGGCTGTGTAAACTAAAATTTGTCTTGTGTTAACAATTAGGCTACACATAATGTTTCCATATTTAAAGTATTTCACATTGGTAATGAGTTGAATAAAGCTGTGAATATACTCCTTCTACAGAGAAATTCTCTAAGGACTCTTCTATGTATTTTCTAGAGATGCTTAGATACCTGATATTACAAGCATGCCCATACAGATCTAATCATTCTGCACCCAAGGAGACAAAGTTAAGGAATAAAGTTGGACAAAAATATATGCAAGAATATTATTCTGAAAACATAATATTCAACAGGGGTGCTTTCTAAGGAACTCATTTATGCATGGGTGTGTGTGTGTGTGTGTAGGAGGTAGGGGTGGTTTATCAGTTCAGTTCAGTTCAATTCAGTCGCTCAGTCGTGTCCGACTCTTTGCGACGCCATGAATCGCAGCATGCCAGGCCTCCCTGTCCATCACAAGCTCCCGGAGTTTACTCAAACTCATGCCCATCGAGTCAGTGATGCCATCCAGCCATCTCATCCTCTGTCATCCCCTTCTCCTCCTTTCTAATGAGTCAACTCTTTGCATGAGGTGGCCAAAGTATTGGAGTTTCAGCTTCAGCATCAGTCCTTCCAATGAACACCCAGGACTGATCTCCTTTAGGATGGACTGGTTGGATCTCCTTGCAGTCCAAGGGACTCTCAAGAGTCTTCTCCAACACCACAGTTCAAAAGCATCAATTTTTTGGCGCTCAGCTTTCTTCACAGTCCAACTCTCACATCTATACATGACCACTGGAAAAACCACAGCCTTGACTAGACGGACCTTTGTTGGCAAAGTAATGTCTCTGCCTTTTAGCATGCTATCTAGGTTGGTCATAACTTTCCTTTCAAGGAGTAAGCATCTTTTAATTTCATGGCTGCAATCACCATCTGCAATGATTTTGGAGCCCCAAAAAATAAAGTTTGACACTGTTTCCACTGTCTCCCCATCTATTTCCCATGAGGTGATGGGACCAGATGCCATGATCTTAATTTTCTGAATGTTAAGCTTTAAGCCAACTTTTTCATTCTCCTCTTTCACTTTAATCAAGAGGCTTTTTAGTTCCTCTTCACCTAAAAAAAGAGTTAGGTCAAAAATATCCCTATTGCCAAGACATTTATGTCTTTGTCATATTGCAGAAAACTCAGCCTCTGTGCACCAGTGCTAAATCAAATGTTAGGGACAGTTTGGGGTGAAGTATAGGTAGAGAAAGGAATGGCTGACCCGACTGCAGTATTCTTGCCTGGAGAATTCCATGAACAGAGGAGACTGGTGGGCTACAGTCCACAGGGTCGCAAAGAGTTGGACAAGACTGAGCATCTAACACTTTCACTTTCACTTTCAGAGGTGGCACAGTGGTAAAGAACTCGCCTACCAATGCAGGAAACACAAAAGACTTGAATTTGATCCCTGGATAGGGAAGATCCGCTGGAGGAGAAAATGGCATGGACATTGTTCTTGCCTGGAAAATTCCATGGACAGGGAAGCCTAGTTGACTACAGATGAAATCGCAAAGAGTCAGACATAATTGAGGGACTGAGCGCGCGCGCGCGCACGCGCGCGAACACACACACACAGAAAAGAATAGCTTTATTGCTGTCCGTCAAAGGGGAATACAGTAAGCTCATGCCCCTCAAAACTGTCTCCACCTGGAAGGATTTGGTGAGTTTTATAGCAATGGTTCAAGATTCGGGTTGCTGTTAAGGATTAGGGTGTGGGCAGGCCCTGTACTCCTTAATCTGGTCTCAGGTGGTCGATGAATTTCTGGGATTCCTTTAATCTGGCGTCAGGTGGTCTTCTTGAAGAGCTTCATGAAGCGAAATCACTCAATCATGTCCAACTCTTTGCAGACCCCATGGACTGTAACCCACTGGGCTCCTCCATCCATGGGATTCTCCAGGTAAGAATACTGGAGTGGGTTGCCATTACAATGAAGAATGCTAACATCCTCCACTTGTTAGGGGTTTTAGTTCTATAAACTTCCCCTGGTGGTTCAGACAGTAAAGAATCTGCCTGCAATGGGGGAGACCTGGGTTTAATCCCTGGGTTGGGAAGATCCCCTGGAGTGAAAGCAAACGCGTTACTTAGTCAAGTCCAACTCTTTGTGATCCCATGAATTGTAGCCCATCAGGCTCCTCTGTCCATGGAAGTCTCCAGGCAAGAATACTAGAGTGGGTAACCATATCCTTCTCCAGGGGATCTTCCTGACCCAGGAATCAAACCGGGGTCTCCCGCATTGCAGGCAGACTCTTTACTGACTGAGCCACTAGGGAAGATGATCCCTGGGTTGGGAAGATCCTCTGGAGTAGGAAATGGCAACCCACTCCAGTATGCTTGCCTGGAGAATTTCATGGACAGAGGAGCCTGGCTGGTTACAGTCCAAGGAGTCACAAAGAGACTAACACTTTCACTTTCACTTAGTTCTATAAAGAGCTCAAAGATAGTGTAGGGCAGGGTGCTGCCTTGAGGATGCACTATTGTTTCTTGACTGCTTCTCCTTTGTCTCTGCAACCACCGCCCTCCCTGATTAGCAACTGTTCTAATCTGCCCTTTGTGACTCACGGAAAGTTATGGAGGCTGGAGTCTATTTCCTACAAACAAGAAATGAGGGGCGGAAAGTCTTCTGTGGCCAGGAGCCCCACAAGGTCCTGTTCAGTTTTACTTATGTCCCTTATAGCTCAGTTGGTAAATCATCTGCCTGCAGTGCAGAAGACCCAGGTTCGATACCTGGGTTGGGAAGAACCCCTGGCGAAAGACATGGCAACCCACTCCAGTATTCTTGCCTGGAGAATCCTATGGACAGAGGAGCATGGTGGGCTACAACCCATGGGGTCGCACAGAGTTGGTCACGACTGAGCTATTAACACATTCATGAACATTTTGTCTGCTATATCTGACCCTGATAAAGAAAGTATTTCCTGGGTGGAGCACTTGAATCATCCTTCAAAGCTAATTGCAGAGGGCAGATACTATGCAATATGCTGCCTGCCTTTTTCTAGACTGGGTCCACTTTCTGAAATGGTCTCAGGTGAGTTCCTGAAATCCAATAACTCTACTTTTCCTATCCTTTTCTCTAGTTTTTTGTTTGTTTCATAGGAATGCTTCTATTCTCTATAAGTGATTAGCAAGTACTGATTAATGTCACTTCTATATTAGTATAATTCCTTTCTCAATTAAATGAATATGACAGATCCTCCCTTGCTAGTTTGAATCATGACATCTGTAAGTATGTATATATACATATAAATGAGAAAGAGAAAATAACAAGGAAATCAAATATGAAAAGAAATGGCATGACTTAAGGCACTTTTATACTTAGAATTCTATATCCTTCTGTTGAATTTTAGTACATGTGCATATCCAACACATGGCTTGCCATATTTATCCTGTGCCTACTCCTTAAAATGTAGTCACTTACATAAGATGCATTAACTCAATTCCCTAAGTACATCACCACTAGGCAGTGAAATGCTCTGGAAATCTGAAAGTGTTAATGCATCTTTGAAAAGTGCAATATTCCTGAAGAGTATTTGGTGACTTACAAGAATCTGGGTCATTTTAACTGTGAAAAAACAGCTCACCTAAGCAGGGCCTCACTCTCAATAGCATACACAAACACATTTCTGTGTTTTAGATGAAGTACGACATACTAAAAATGTGAAATATTATAAATATCTAGAGGATTTGCCATGGAAGAAATGTATGTGATTTTGTTACAGATATGAGCTTTTGAAAGCAAAAAGACTTTTGGAAGCTTATGAGCAAGAGTTAATATTACGTGGAGACACATGCCTGGATTCAAATCCTACCAGTTCTACTCCTTTTACAACTTGGACAAGCATTTCATCTGAGTAAAAATTTTCACAGCTATAAAATGGAAACTTAAATTTGATCTTTAGGTGATTCAGAAGTATTTTTTTTTTAAATAAATGCATTTGAAGTACATAAAGTACACTGGATAATAAATAGTAAGTACTCAATAAAAGACAGCCTTTATTAATGTCATACAACTGTTAATATCTGGTATGAAGAAATTATACCTGAATACCTGGGAGAAATGATTCCTTATCTTGTAAACCAGACCACCGAAGAACCCTCGCCTAGAGCTTAAAAATATTGCTACATGCACATAAAATCAATCTGTGTTTTCCACTTCACATTTTTAGTTTCAGTTTTAAAAGGACTGATCTGTTTGTACATGCCTTTTTTCAGGGAGGAGGGAGGCAGTCAGAAAAGGTGATTGTTAAATTGTTACCTTGACAACAAAGAGAACCAATTGTGAAATAAGCAAAAAGACATTCTTAGCACTTACTCAGCTCCTACAAGCTAAAAACAGTCAATTCCATTTAATTAATCTTATAGAGTGCTGTTTAAATATATATATATATATTACTGCCTCTGAAATTTACTAAAGGAATCTGCAAAAATAAAATCTTGCTATGATTTTAATTCAATCATAATGGATCCCAATTTGATCAAATTTTAGATGTGTGTCTTCAATATTACTGAAACACTGATGTATTTTTGTTTTAACATTTTAATAGGTAATAATAAAATGTCATATTCTCTTAGCCAGACACTATGTTAAGCAGTTTAGTTATGATGAACACATTTAATATTCATAACAACTCTATGAAAAAGATCTCATTATTACCCACTTTCACAGGTGACAAAGCCTAGGCAACAGAGGTTAAGTAGCTTGCCCAAATTTACAAAGCAACTGAATGATAGAGTTGGAATTTGAACACTGATATCTAACCCCAGAGTTTATCTTCATAATCACCTTGGTATTACCAGAGGAATATGTAAAATAACAGAAGGAAATATATGCTCAGTCAAAATGTGGGTTATTTTGTGGTTTCCCAAAATCACATTTCTTCATATAATACATATATGAATATGTATTAAATATTAAATATCATATAAAAACATATATAATGTTTACTTATTTAAAATAAAATTATAGTCCATCTTTGCTGAAAAAAAAAATGAATCTATACTGTAACAATTGTTTTCTGTTAATTTTCCTACGTTTTCATGTTACTGACCATGGACATTCCTGGCCAGGTCTCAGTACTGAAAATAATTCTTGAACTTTCATTTTTAATTTTTTTTTTTCTGTTTAAAGAACCATCTAATGGAGTTTTATGGTTTTAATCATATCAGTCTTATGATACACTCTTCTCAAACTCAGAAAGCACTCAATGGGAGGAAAGAATCTGAAAATCAAGCATTTATATACTACATTTTTTAAAAAATTTATCCTAAATGTTGATAATCCAATTAAATACTGAATCATGCATTATTATGTATTATTGCTTTTGAAACTTTATGATTTTGTTACATTTATTCCATTGAATACTAATATGTGATCAGAAACATAAATTATTTTGGCTTATTTTATACATTTTTGGCTGTTTTTTTATTCACAATAGGCACCTGAGGCACTTTCAACTGATGATTGCAGTATCACATATAATGTAAGATATTAAACCATGACAATTTACTCAGACTTTCTTTGGACTTTGTAGAGATGCTAAACCTTACAGAAGAAGTTATACATTTTATGACTATTATCTACATGGCAATTTTTCAAGGTTATGTTGGTGGAGATTTTAATAAAAGTCAGAGAAAATGCATAGCAAAAATTGAAAAAAATTAACAGGCAATGGAAACTGAAATATTAACATTTGCCAGTCTTACTTTCAGGTTAATTTTATTTTCGGGGGCTTATTTTCGGGGCTCAGACGGTAAAGCGTCTGCCTACAGTGTGGGAGACCTGGGTTCAGTCCCTGGGTTGGGAAGATCTCCTGGAGAAGGAAATGGCAACCCACTCCAGTATTCTTGCCTGGAAAATCCCATGGATGGAGGAGTCTGGTAGGCTACAGTCCATGGGGTCGCAAAGAGTTGGACACGACTGAGCGACTTCACTTCACTTCAGTCTTACTTTCAATAATCTATCTAATATAAATATGAATGATAAATTAATCATGACAGCACTATATGTTTTTTTTTAATTTCTATTGGCATATATAGAGACATAATCCATTTAGTAATATGTCAGAATTGTTGCAGTGAATGCATATGGAAACTAAATTTGTATATCTCTGTTAAAATTATATCAATACTCCTGAATAATACATTTATTAGAATTCATATTACAAGGTAACTAGTAATTTACCACACACAATGTGATAAGTGACAAAAGATGAGCCCTTTAAAATCATTCTGTATGTGTCATTAGCAATTCACTTCACATTCTTACCTATACTAAATATCTTAAACCACTTAACAGAATTCTAAAGAGAGCCCTAGCTTGAGTTATTAATATCTTTATTTAAATGCAGATCTTGACTTTTCCTTGGGGACTAGTAAAGCTTCTTCTATAATGCTGCAAAGAGAAAAGCAAATTTTCATCCACATAATATCCACAGAAGAAACATATCTGGCTTTTTATCTCCTATGAATATGTAGATATCTATGTGTTTGCATAAGTTTGTCATTAACAAATATTTCTATTCATAGCTGTCCTAATAAAAGATAATACATCCTTAATTCTTTAGTCTCAATATGCACATAGCAGTCACAACTTTTAATATACAACAAAAGCTTCAAAAATCAAACTAAAATTACCATTTAATTAGCTTTAATATCAACATTTAAGGAAACTGAATGTGACAACACATGTACTTATTATATCAATATAAATTAGGCTTAGATAGCCAACAGGATATTTTTATGATCATGACCAAAATTAATCAATCCTGGATTTTACATCCATTTCCCATTTTGGCTTATCTGCATGGGCAATCCACAGTATGAATCTGGAAACACAGTTCCACAGAACACATAACATAAAGACAGTTTTCAACGAATAAGATGGCTCTTATTTCTAAGTTTATACAGACACTACTTTGAAGAAGTTATTTCAATGGATAAAATGAGAAAACCACAGAAAGACTGAGACATTCACTTCTACTATCTAATGTACTAATCTGAAACTGTACACAGTAGACCGAGTGCTGTAATTAATAGTATAAATTATATTAACTAAGCACCCAATAAATATTTGTTGAATTGGCATTTAAAAATATATATGATGTTAATCATTTGGTTAAATGGAGCTCTTCTACTCACAGAAGAAAATACTAAGTAAACTAACAAAAAAATCATAAAGATTTGGTATAAAATATACCCAAATGCAAACATAGTAATAATGGGTATTGAATAGGATTAACACGTATAACATAAACTTACTGTATAATATGCAGAAATTTTATTCTAATAAAATTATTTCAGTAACTAGAGCTAAAAGGTGAATGAGATTGATAATTTTTTGACTCTTATCACTATGTACCACTGAATCAACATGTGCTTCATACCTAGGAATGGTCACAACCAATCTTCGATCTTTTTAATTTAAATTAAATAGAGTTCAAATTCAATAATTCATAATATTTTGTCCCTAAGATTTTATTCTTAGTATCACTGGATTCTGAGGCAGAGCAGAATTTACCTAAAGTTAACTTAATGAGTTTCATTATCATCCCCTAAAATAATCAATACTGTGTTTACATCCATAATGTTTTCCTATGGGTAAAAGTCATCTTGGGACACTATGTCACAACAGTTATGTAAAAAATATAACCAGCCCAATTAGGTGATGTGTGAAGACTTCCAGACTGGTGCAAGAGATTAATTCTATAAAAAAAAAAAGGATTCCTGAATGTAATGGGATGCTTTTTTCATTATACAAGAATTATATGCATAGAGTATAAAGAAAAGCATTTGTTGGTGCTTGTGGAGACTATTGAGATACTAGATTAGCAAATATCTGCCAGTTTTGCTGTAAGAGACCATATGTATAAAGCACACTTGTTGGCACATGGGAGATGCACAAAATATGTTAATCACCTTCTTACACTCCTGCTGTCACTGTGACTTGAAAATAGCTTTGCAGAAAATATGCTACTTTGCAAAGGTTTTTATTATGATATTTTACTACATACTATTCAATTCATAAACAATAACTTTTAAAACATCTATATTCTCACACATAAGGTGCCTAAATTAATTCACTCTGAGACCAACAGTTTGAAACTATTTTTGCAGCTTTTCTTCCTGAATGGATATCTTTCTTTTTTCAACCACCTTCCTACCCCTCCCTTTTTCTATATTTTCTCATCTTTATTCTTCCTAAGTCCACACAAAGTAGATGAAAGAAAATACAATAAACACATAATTTGATATGAGTTTCACTAGTAATGTATCCTCAAAATGGCCTCATGTGAGGAGAGAATACTACTCAGATGACCAGTGAAGTCCTACAGCTGTATGCTCAAAGAGGTAGGCTTAAGATTTACTCCGTCACAATTTATTCCAAACATTTGCTCAATGTGAACTTTACTACAGAGCATTAGCCCCAGATGGCCTTTCACTATCCTTTCTCTCTCTGAATTTGAGCTCCCCAGATCACCTCCAAGTCTCTTCCCTAACTGAGCCCCTGTCTTCTGACCCTTCCCTTGTCTTTTCTCTTTTAGTGTTCTTTGAGTTAACTTTGAATTTTTTGCCCTTTTTAGTTTAATTATGGTTTATTCTCTTTTAGCATTCAGCCCTCTTCACTGTAGTTCTGGTTTACTGAGAACTGTGTCCTCTTTCTTGCTTTAAACAACTTCCTAAGGCATTTTCCTAAAACAGCTGCCTGAGAATCTTACCGTGACCTCAGTTATAACATCCACATACCTTTATAAAATCAAAAACTGGTTAATTACTCAAGTTATCCTGATATAGCTTGGGAGATTGTTTTGTCTTTGTCTATTCTCAGAATATTGCACCTTTAACCTGAAAGCTCCTCCCAGCAAGAGGAGAGTTCCATTAAAAAAAAAAAAGAAAAAACACTAAAAAAACATAGCATATAACATTAATATCAAACAAATTGTTAGACTTTGTTACACAGATATATATATATATATATATATATATATATATATATATACACACACATATATATACATAAAACATTAGTTGTTATCATAGGGCTATTAATAGGGATAATAATAGTATTAATCTGAGTATATAAAACACATTATAGCACCTGGCACAGAGATTTTCTATAACTGTTTAAGTGAAGTGAAAGTGAAAGTTGCTCAATCATGTCCAACTTTTGGTGACCCCATGGACTATAGAGTCCATGGAATTCTCCAGACCAGAATACTGGAGTAAGTAGCCTTTCCCTTCTCCAGGGCATCTTCCAACCCAGGGATTGAATCCAGGTCTCCCACACTGCAGACGGATTCTTTACCAGCTGAGCCACAAGGGAAGTCCATAAATGTTTAGTTATTATTATTGATATAAATTGTATGCAAAGCATACTTGAATCCACATTCCACCAGACAAATACATACATACATATATAAGCGTCTGGCTTCCCAGGTGGCACAGTGATAAATAATCCATGTGCCAATGCAGAAGACGCAGGCGACATGGGTTCAATCCCTGGGAAGGGAAGATCCCCTGGAGGAGGAAATGGCAACCCATTCCAGTATTCTTGCCTGGAAAATCCCATGGACAGAGGAGCCTGACAGGCTCACACACACACATGTTAGCATCAGGAAAAATAAACTGAAAAAGAAAAAAAAAAGTATCATACTCTACCCTCTTAAACTGCAAAAAATTGGGTCATTTTACATAAACTCATAATTCTCTACCACCTAGCATGATCCTGCATGACCATGAAACTACAAAAGGGATTATTATGAGAGACTATATATATTGTCATTTAAAACATCTGTTTTGTTAAATCAGCTCAAACAGCATAGCACAATGTTGAATTATTCAAAGTTAATTGTACATCTAATTACAAATGTTCTGTTTCTGAAAAAGTAATTGACAATTATAATCTATCTCCTCCTACCCAATCTCTTAAATTAACCAAAATCTAAAATCTCTACTTCGTTAAGCCATTTAAAAGTTATTCACAGAAAAAGTCAGTAATAAAGACACTTAGGAAATATTGGGGAAAAAAACACAAAACATTCATAGAAACACAAACATACACAATAATGCAAGATAAAGAACAAATACAAAGTTTATAAATAAATAAACCCAATGTGTAAACCAAAATCTTAAAACTCTACTGATGTAAACCTTTCATCTACTTGCAGAGAGTAAGGGAAAATTATTAGTTTGGAATGTCCTCAGCTGCAAGCAACAGCTTGAACTGAGGTCTAAGCAGTGAAAACATTAATATCCCACAGAACAAAATTACTGGTGATAGGCAGACAAATGATGGAGCTGTAACTGAAAAATATCTTTGAACTTCTCTAGCAGTCCAGCGGTTACGACTGCATTCCTAGCACAGTGGGCATGGGTTCAGTCCCAGGTTGGGTAAAATCCTGAATGCCACACAGACCAAAAAAAAGACTTCAAAGGCTAGTAGCTTTCTACTTTTTTCTCTGTCATCTTTTGCAGCTGGTCTTTTGACTTAATGTTTGTCATTTTGATCTCCCAATATGGCTACTCCAACTACAGGAATAACATCTCAAAGCTGGTCCAGGAATAACATCTGACAGTAGTCTCAGTCACTGCTATCCATTGTATGCTTTCCCAGAGAGACCACCCCAGTAATCTTCCCTTCGAACTGGGTCATTCTACCAACTCTAGTACAGGAAGGCTGAGATATTAAGTACTTGACAAAATGAAATCAAACTATCATGATAGGTTTATATGACTCACAATTTATCACATGATTTGGGGCATATTGTTATTCCAAACAGAGTCATGTCCTGAAAGGAAGGAAGGGAAGAATACTGGTTGGGCAACTCCAAAGATCTCCAACACTACTTATTTTTTTAAAAAACAATAGCAGCATTACCATGATAAGATTTACTTTCCCCTTATTTTTCTTCAGCTTTTGATCTCTCTAAGTATTAGATTAATTCTGAGAACTCTCCAACTGTCCTCGACAAAAATTATTCTTGGTTATGAGGAAGTCAATCTAATTATCCAATGTACATCACTGAGGTAAATAATAGAAAATAATTTTGAAACATCTTTTCATGAAGTTAACAGAATGAATGGTTCTGTGATCATTGTAAATGAAAGACTCTCTCACTTTCCCCGCTCCTTGGTACCCCTTTCCTCCTACATAAATGAAGCCCTGCCATGCTTGACTCTGGAATTCTTGGATGCTTAGAGAGTTGTTTCTATAAAGAAGAATGTCAACCAGATGATGGGTGATAGAGAAATTATTCTTTATGGATTCATGTTACAAGGAGTCTACAATCGATTTGGAAACTGTTAACTCATCCGAAATGGACAGAAGAGATGTGCAGCTATAACTGAATATTTCCTTTCAAATATTTTTGAATATTTGCTTGGAAGTTTTTATGAGCCTCTCTGATTGGAGATTTGCTCAAAAATCACTCTGCATTATCTCTTTATTACTTAATTGTATTATTGTCTTATAGGAAAAAAATATTCCATGAAAATCACACATGCAAACATATGGACAGACAAGGAGATAGTATCTTTATTTAAAGGGATACTGAGACAGGCCAGAGTCAAATATAACATTATCATAAATTTGTTAATATAGCAATCTCCTGAAATGAGGATGAAGGCAATTCCTCTTACATCACCAACAACATGGGGAAAATATTATCATCAGCCCAGATATACATGGATACATACACACAAAAGCAAGGAAAATCTCATCTTACTAAAAAAAATAAATTTAAAAATTGAACTACATTTTATTTATGGTTTCCTTTCTTGTGCAAAGAACTTTAAGATTAATGAGGTCCTATATTTTTGTTAGCTTATTTTTATTTATTTATTTATTTATTTTTTTATTTTAGAAGGTGAATCAGTAAAGATCTTCTGTGATTTCTGTCAAAGAGGGCTATGCCTATGTTTTCCTGTAAGAGCTTTATAGTGTCCTGTCTTACATTTAGGTCTTTAATCCATTCTGAGTTGTGTGTGTGTGTGTGTGTGTGTGTGTGTATGCTGTAAGAGAGTATTTTAATTTCATCCTTTTACATGTAGCTGTCCAGTTTTCCCAGCACCACTTATTGAAGACACTGTCTTTTCTCCATTGTATATTCTTGCCTCATTTGCCGTAGATTAGGTGACCATCGCTTCATGGGTTTATCTTTAGACTTTCTATTTTCTTTCATTGGTCTATATTTCTGTTTTGTGCTAGTGCATACTGTTTTGATGATTGCAGCTTTGTAGTACAGTCTGAAGTCAGAGGCACTGGTTACTCCAGCTCTGTTTTGCTTTAAGATTGCTTTAGGTATTTGTGGTCCATACATTCATGTTTCCATACAAATATAAACAAAACAAAAATACAACCCTCAGAATGGGAGAAAATATTTGCCAAGAAAACAACTGACAAGGAATTAATCTTCAAAATATATAAACATCTCATGCAGCTCAATATTAAAAAAAAAAATCCAATCAAAAGTGGACAGAAGATCTAAGTAGACATTTCTCCAAAGAAGAAATACATATGGCTAAAAAAACACATGAAAACATGTTTAACATCACTAATTATTAGAGAAATGCAAATCAAAAACACAAAAAGGTGTCATTTCACAGTAGTCAGAATGGCCATCATTAAAAAAATCTACAAACAATAAATGCTAAACAGGGTATGCAGAAAAGGGAATCCTCTTGCATTGTTGGTAGGAATATAAATTGGTACAGCCACTATGCAGAACAGTATGGACATCCTTTAAAAAACTAAAATAGTGCTATTAAATGATCAAGCAATGCCACTCCTGGACATATACCTCGAATAAAACATAATTCAAAAGATACATGAACCCTAATGTTCTTTACAACACTATTTAAAATAACAAGGCCATGGAAGTAACCTAAATGTCCAACAATACAGGAATCAATGAAGAATATGTGGTACATATATGAAGTGGAATATTACTCAGCCATAAAAAAAGGAATGTGATAATGCCATTTGCAGCATCTATGGGCCTAAAAACTGGAATACTGAGTGGAGTAAGTCAGACAGAGAAAACCAAATACTATTTGATATTACTCATATGTGGCATCTAAATAAAGGGTACAAGTGAACTTATCTGAAAAACAGAAATAGAGTTACAAATGTAGAAAACACACATTAGGTTACCAGGAAGTAGGGACAAGAAGGGATAATTTTGGAAGATTGGGATTGACATATACACACTACTATATATATAAAATAGATAACTAACAAGGACCTGCTATATAGCACAAATTACTCAATACTCTGTAGTGGTCTACCTTAGGAAACAATTAGAGAAGAGATTTGTGGACACAGTGGGCAAGTGGGATGAATTGAGAGTCAGTTCAGTCACTCAGCCATGTCAGACCCTTTGTGACCCCATGGATTACAACACACCAGGCTTCCCTGTCCTTCACCAACTCCCAGAGCTTGCTCAACTCAAGTTCATTACTCGGTGATGCCATTCAACCATCTCATCCTCTGTTGTCCCCTTCTCCTCCTGCCTTCAATCTTTTCCAGCAACAGGGTCTTTCCCAATGAGTCAGTTCTTTGCATCAGATGACCAAAGTATTGGAGCTTCAGCTTCAGTCCTTCCAATGAATATTCAGGACTGATTTCCTCTAGGACAGACTGGTTTGATCTCCTTGCAGTCCAAGGGACTCTCAAGAATTTTCCTCAACACCACAGTTTAAAAGCATCAATTCTTCTGTGCTCAGCTTTCTTTATAGTCCAACTCTCACGCCCATACATGACCCATACATGTGAAAAATCATAGCTTTGACTACACAGACCTTTGTGGGTAAAATAATGTCTCTGCATTTTAATATGCTGTCTAGGTTGGTCATAGTTTTTCTTCCAAGAAGCAAGCGTGTTTTAGTTTCATGGCTGCAGTCATCATCTGCAGTGACATACATATACCTATGACTAATTCCTGGCAGAAACCAACACAATATTGTAAAGAAATTATTCTCCAGTTAAATTTTTTTAAATATAAAATAAAAATAAAAAAAGAGTGGATACATGAATCCACTCTTTTTTATAATTCATCTTGCTGTACATATGAAACTAACATAACATTGTAAATCAACTATACTCCATTGAGAGTTTTAAAAATAACAACAACAACAACAAATGAACTAGAGTGTGATCCAGAAATCCCGTGTTAGGGTACAGATCTGAAGGTAATTCCAAATTGCCCCAAAGAAGAGCAATTCCAAAGAACGTTCAAACTACCACACTACTGGGTTCATTTCACTTGCTAACAAGGTAATGCTCAAGATCCTTCAAGCTAGGTTTCAACAGTACATTTAGAAAAGACAGGAACAGGAGATCAAATTGCCAACACCCATTGGATAATAGAAAAAGTATGGAAATTCCATAAAGACGTCCACTTCTGCTTCATTGACTGCACAAAAACCTTTGACAAAGTGGATCACAAAAAACTGGAAAATTCTGAAAGAGATGGGAATACCAGACCACTTTACCTGCCTCTTGAGAAATCTATGTGTATGTCAAGAAGAAATATTAAAAAAAAAAGAGAGAGAGAGAAGAAGAAGAAATATTTAGGACCACACATGAAACAACAGACTGGCTCCAAATTGGGAAAGGAGTATGTTAAGGCTGTATATTGTCACCCTGCCTATTTAACTTACATGCAGAGTACATCATGTGAAATGCCAGGCTGGATGAACCACAAGTTGGATTCAAGATTGCCTGGAGAAATTTCAGTAACCTCAAATAAGTAGGTGACACCACTCTAATGGTAGAATATGAAGAGGAACTAAAGAGCCTCTTGATGAAGGTGAAAGAGGGGAATGAAAAAGCTGGCTTAAATAAAGCTCAACATTCAAAAAAATAAGATCATGGCATCCAGTCCCATAACTTCATGGCAAATAGATGGGGATAAGATGGAAACAGTGACAGGCTATTTTCTTGGGCTCCAAAATCACTGCAGATGGTGACTGCAGCCTTGAAATTAAAAGACGCTTGCTCCTTGTAAGAAAAGCTATGACAAACCTAGACAGCATGTTAAAAAGCAGAGACACCACTTTGCTGACAAAAGTCCTTTTAAAAAAAAATTTTTTTTTAATTAAAAAAAAAAAAGTCTTTATAGTCCAAGCTATGATTTTTCCAGTAGTCATGTATGGATGTGAGAGCTGGACCATAAAGAAAACTGAGCATTGAACAATTGATGCTTTCAAATTGTGGTGCTTTCAAATTGAACAGTAAGGAGATCAAGCCAGTCAATCCCAAAAGAAATCAACCTTGAACAGTCATTGAAAGGACTGATGCTGAAGCTGAAGCTCCAATACTTTGGCCACCTGATGCAAAGAGCTGACTCATTAGAAAAGACCCTAATGCTGGGAAAGATTGAAGGCAGAAGGGGAAGGGTATGTCAAGGGATGAGATGGTTGGATGGCATCATTGACTCAATGAATGTTAATTTGAGCAAACTCTGGGAGATAGTGAGGGACAGGGAAGCCTGGCATCTGCAGTCCATGGGGTCGCAAGAAATTGGACCCAACTGAGTGACTGAACAACAAAAGTATCATCACTATCTCGAGGAGATATAGGTACCCTCATGTTTATTGCTGTGCCATTCACAACAGTCAAGACATGGAAACAATCTAGTGTTTACCAACAGATGAATGGATAAAGAAAATGTGATATGTGATATTTAAACTAAAATATTAGTCATGTATTTAAAAGAAGAGAATTCTGCCATTTATGGCAACATATATAAAGCTTAAGGGCATCACAGAGAAGAAAGTAAGTCAGAGAGAGAAAGACAAATGATGTATGATGTAGCGTATATGTGGAATATAAAAATGTTGAACTCATAAAGCAGAATGCACAATAGTGGTTGTCAGGGGCTGGGTGGAAGAATGAGGAACTGTGAGTCAAAGGGTACAAATTTCAGCAATAAGATGGAGAAGTTGTAGGGGACTAATGTACAGCATGGTGACTACAGTTAACAACACTAGTTGGTAAACTGAAAAGTTGCCAAGAGAGTAGACTAGGATTTTATTTTACCACCAAAAAGTAACCTGATAGTGGTAATTATTTCACAATATATATGTATACCAAATCACCATCCTGTACACTATAAACTTAATACCATACATAGATTATATCTCAAAAATGATGGGAAAAAAATTCTTATTCAGTAAAGTAACTTTGGTGTCTACATTTCTAATAGGAAATGGCTACGCAGTGTACTCTTCTGACTATCTGCTTCATAGTTTACTCTAAATTAAAGGAAGAAGAGTAAATACTAGAATGCTTTATTGCTGGGCAGTCCTCAGGGCTACACATGTAATTTATATGTATTCTATGATTAAATTACTATTATTTCTTAGTTTTCTTGTCAATAATATTGAGAAACTCCCATGTAGACAGTTGTATGAAATAGTTATTCAATGCAGGAACATTATAACCTGACAAATATGTGTGCACAGTGAGAGCACCATCTTCACATTGAAGAAAGAGTGTTGTGTGAATTGAGACGTGCCTTTGGATTCAGACTCTGCCCATGGGAATATTATTTATCTCCTCTGAGACTTTGTTCCCTTGTTTGTAAAACAAGGATAATTCTGTGAATATTTCATTCACATGTTGTAAAAATCAAGTAGAATAAAACATGTACTAGTGTTTTGTAAGTGGAGACAAGTTCTAAAAATATTCGTTATGTATTGGTTAAAGGATGTATTGGTATACACATGTATGCTTTAAAGTTCTGCTCTTGTATTAAAAATAAACTGTACCTGCAATATGGGTTATTTATGTGTTCACAAAATCAATTTTAAAACACTGATGTCTGTCACTTTTTATCCCATTCTGCAAGAAAGTGACATAGAAAGGTGGATGATAAATTCTAAGGTGTTCAGCCCTGACAGTTAAATAGTAGTCTTGAAAACCTGAAGCGCAGCTTGGGAAAAATTTAAAGCTACTTTTTGTTTTCTGTTCCTTTAAAATGTAAAAAGTTATACCATAGAAATATGTCTAAAGCTGATGGAATAATCTCATCAAACTTAATTCTCTGCATAACTGCTTCATGTATTAGTCATTCTAATATTTATTTTTAAAGACACATGCATTTTTTTTATGTTTTTAATTTTTCTCATGCAATAATGACTTTTTGGTGTTAAGAACCATTGCATTTCCAAAATAAAGTGCTCGATGTTTAAAGTAAATTAATAAATGTCTTCATTCAGCAAAAATTTCCCGTATATCTACCATGTACGTTTACCAGCCAATGAGATTTGAATTCAGATTTAGCAACATCATATAAAATTTGGTCCAGGTACCCAGGAGTTCATGTATTCCAGGGACATATAGGGACCAAAGCAATATATGAATATACGTGTATATGTGATATATATGCATATGAATGTCTGTGTGTGTGTGTGTGTGTGTGTGTGAATCTTAACCTGATAGCCTGGCTAGAGGTTGTTGTTGTTGTTGTTTTAGTTGCCAAGTCGTGTCTGACTCTTTGTGAATCCATGGACCATTATCTGCCAGACTCCTCTGTTCATGAGATTTCCCAGGCAAGAATACTAGAATGGGTTGCCATTTCCTTTTCCAAGGGATCTTCCCAACTTAGGGATTGAACCTGCATCTCCTGAATTGCAGGTGGATTCTTTAATGCTGAGCCACGAGGGAAGCCCTTGGCTAGAAGTCAACCTCAATCAAAAACAGTTGGCACTGGTGACATGTTTGTAGCGACACAAACTTATAATGAACCAGTGGATTGTGAGCTAGTAGTGCAATTTCAGAAGTGATCTAGGGAACATAAATGCTATTATCTGTATTTCATTCAAAAAATTCTGTGGAACTATTAATGGTATGAATATAAATATACATTTTTCATAAGAATAGTGGATTTAAAAATTAATTAAAATTTTCTGTTAATCCTTTTAAGGGGGCATTAAATTATATTACTATATTTTAAATATACATATGCAAAAATGTAAAAAAATTTTAAAAATCATATAAATGTACAAAAAAGATCTTCACAACCCAGATAATCATGATGGTGTGATCACCATCATGGTGATCACATTCACCTAGAGCCAGACATCCTGGAATGTGAAGTCAAGTGGGCCTTAGGAAGCATTACTACGAACAAAGCTAGTGGAGCGATGGAATTCCAGTTGAGCTATTTCAAATCCTGAAAGATGATGCTGTGAAAGTGCTGCACTCAATACGCCAGCAAACTTAGAAAACTCAGCAGTGGCCACAGGATTGAAAAAGGTCAGTGTTCATTCCAATCCCAAAGAAAGGCAATTCCAAAGAATGCTCAAACTACCACACAATTGCACTCATCTCACACGTTAGTAAAGTAATGCTCAAAATTCTCCAAGCCAGGCTTCAGCATTATGAGAACCGTGAACTTTCAGATGTTCAAGCTGGTTTTAGAAAAGGCAGAGGGACCAGAGATCAAATTGCCAACATCTGCTGGATCAACAAAAAAGCAAGAGATTTCCAGAAAAGCATCTATTTCTGCTTTATGGACTATGCCAAAGCCTTTGACTGTGTGGATCACAATAAACTGTGGAACATTCTGAAAGAGATGGGAAAACCAAACCATCTGACCTGCCTCTTGAGAAACCTGTATGCAGGTCAGGAAGCAATAGTTAGAACTGGACAAGGAACAACAGACTGGTTCCACAAAGGAAAAGGAGTACATCAAGGCTGTATATTGTCACCCTGCTTATTTAACTTATATGCAGAGTACATCACGAGAAACATTGGGATGGAGAAAGCACAAGCTGGAATCAAGATTGCCGGAAGAAATATCAATAACCTCAGATATGCAGATGACACCACCCTTATGGCAGAGACTGAAGAGGAACTAAAGAGCCTCTTGATGAAAGTGAAACAGGAAAGTGAAAAAGTTGACTTAAAGCTCAACATTCAGAAAACTAAGATCATGGCATTCGGTCCCATCACTTCATGGGAAACAGATGGGGAAACAGTGGAAACAGTGGCTGACTGGGCTTCAAAATCACTACAGATGGTGACTGCAGCATTAAATTAAAAGATGCTTACCTCTTGGAAGGAAAGTTATGATCAACCTAGACAGCATATTGAAAAGCAGAGACATTACTTTGTCAACAAAGGTCCGTCTAGTCAAGGCTATGTTTTTTCCAGTGGTCATGTATGGATGTGAGAGTTGGACTATATAGAAAACTGAGCACTGAAGACTTGATACTTTTGAACTGTGGTGTTAGATAAGACTCTTGAGAGTCCCTTGCACTGCAAGGAGATCCAACCTGTCCATCCTAAAGGAAATCAGTTCTGAGTGTTCATTGGAAGGACAGATGTTGAAACTGAAAATCCAATACTTTGGTCACCTGATGTGAAGAGCTGACTCATTGGAAAAGACTCTGATGCTGGGAAAGACAGGGAAGCAGGAGAAGGGGGCAACAGAGGATGTGATGGTTGGATGGCATAACCCACTCAATGGACATGGGTTTGGGTGAACTCTGGCATTTGGTGATGGACAGGGAGGCCTGCTGTGCCACAAAGATTTGGACACGACTGAGCCCCTGAACTGAACTGAATCTATTTTAAGAAAAATAAAATCCCTATATAGCATTAAATAAAAATGTATTTCTTTAAATTAAACACTTGAAAAAATAAGAGCAGGTTAATTAATGTATTAATTAGTTCCAACAGGTAAGTATAGAAAAATATAAAATATAAATTTTATAAGATTAAAATATGTTTGTATACATTATGCACACAAATACAGTTGCATTTTAATTGCATTGCAAATTCTTTTGTTGGTTATTTCTTAATGGCTTTAAAATTTTAACAAGTTGCTAAGTTTTTAACCTACAAAATCATCATTTGGGAGATATTTTTGTAACTAAATTTAAATGGTCTTTATTTTTTGCTCTTTTTAATTAATTGTGACATAATTAACAGTTAATACTATACATTAATAAATTACACTACTGTGTGATTTCATTGAAAAGCTATTTTAATATGTCTGCTCCTAAATGGCTCCAAATGACTGAGGGTTTTGCCCTTTAGGGTAAGAAGAACTTACTCTAAAATTCTCTCAGTATATATATATATATATATATATATATCGCAATTATATATGTACTGTACATATATCCATTTATTCCACTGCAAATCCCTTGAGGAAATTCCAGTTTTGTATGCCCTGGGCTTGGTGTAATTGTGTTTATTTTACTGAACACACATGTAGAGACAAAATTAGTGAGAATCCTCATCAAATACACACCTACATTCATAATTGCTTGAAGTAACCAATTTCTGTGATGATCAGAACACAAAGAGCTATAGTATTAAAAAAATCCAGCCTTTATTATCCTCAAACAGGAAAATTATTTCATTTAAAAAACTCTCAGCAACTGAGTAAGCCAGCAATTTCCTGAATCCTGTCTAAACACAGAAACTCAAGCACTTAGTGAAAATATTTCTGAATTTTGTGTCCTTTTTCCTGACTTCTTAACAAGATTATGTTGAATATAATGGTTAAACAAAGGTCATCATTAAGGATCGAAATGCCTGTTTTTTGCTGAAGGAAGCAAAACCAATAAGGCCTCATGAGTTTTTCAGGGTTTTGACTTTTTACCAGAAATCCTGAGTAGTGCTTTTAAACTTAAGTGACTCTTTCTCTGCAAATGTGATGGGTCCTGCAATACCCATTGTGCTGGCACTTTTATTTGGATCTGCTCTAAGAAAACCCCATGGACAGAGGAGCCTGGCAGGCTACAGTCCATGGGGTCGCAAAGAGTCAGACAGGAACGACTTCACTTTCACTCTCACTCAGGGTATTTGCCTGCAGCTAAATTAAAAGACACTTACTCCTTGGAAGGAAAGTTATGGCCAACCTATATAGCATATTAAAAAGCAGAGACATCACTTTGCCAACAAAGGTCCGTCTAGTCAAGGCTATGGTTTTTCCAGTGGTCATGTATGGATGTGAGAGTTGGACTGCGAAGAAAGCTGAGCACCGAAAAATTGATGCTTTTGAACTGTGGTGTTGGAGAAGACTCTTGAGAGTCCCTTGGACTGTAAGGAGATCAGTCCATCCTGAAGAAGATCAGTCCTAGGTGTTCATTGGAAGGACTGATGCTGAAACTGAAACTCCAATACTTTGGCCACCTCATGCGAACAGTTGGCTCATTGGGAAAGACCCTGATGCTGGGAGGAATTGGAGGCAGGAGGAGAAGGGGACAACAGAGGATGAGGTGGCTGGATGGCGTCACCAACTCAATGGACATGAGCTTGAGTAAACTCCGGGAACTTGTGATGGACAGGGAGGCCTGGCGTGTTGCAATTCACGGGGTCGCAAGGAGTCGGATACGACTGAGCGACTGAACTGAACTGAACTGAAGCTTTTCTGCCCCTAATTTGTTTCTTAATCATCTGTGGATTTTAAACCCACATAACCAAGCTGGCAAGAATATTAAAGCATCCTTTGTGGGTGTAGTTCATGACATTTAATACACGTTTTATTTTTGTTCTTTGTTGTTAACGTTGGTTGAATAGTTTTTTGTTTATTTATATATTCAAAATATATAATACACCTATGTCTGTGATTTTTGCTTTTGTCTTTTGGGAGATTTTTTGTCAGCCTGTGATGTTAAACTGGTTTAAATGCGTGAGGTGGTGTCCCAAAGGTCTTCCCTGGTAGCTCAGCTGGTAAAGAATCCACCTGCAATGCAGGAGACCCTGGTTCCATTCCTGGGTGTGGAAGATCCGCTGGAGAAGCAATAGGCTACCCACTCTTGTATTCTTGGACTTCCCTGGTGGCTCAACTGGTAAAGAATCTGCCTGTAATGTGGGAGATCTGGACCTGATCCATGGGTTGGGAAGATCCCCTGAAGAATGGAACTTCTACCCACGCCAGTATTCTGGCCTGGAGAATTCCAAGGACTGTATAGTCCACGGGGTTACAGAGTCAGACACTACTGAGCAACTTTCACTTTCACCCCAAAAGTGTTTTAAACAAGAGTGTTTTCAACTGTGAAAATCTATAATTGTGACAAAGAAGGAGAAATGTGGCCCCACATTGGATCTATTCCTTTAGCTCTAACCCTTGTGCTCTGTTGCCCATGCTTAGTCACACTGGCTCTGTTCCTTTGTGATAGAATGTTGCCTAGAGCCTGAAATATAGATGATAACCCATTCTCAAGACTCTGACCTTTCAACATATAACACTTTTCCATTCACACAGAGATAAAAAGTTGTAGAATAGAAAATAGCAGTTGTCTTGTTGGAGATTTATAGGAACATTGTGACAACACCTACCTGAATAGCTGCAAGAATAAAGAATGCCTACACCAAGAAATTTGCAACAACCAGCCTCATCACTCCTTTTTTAGTGTAAGAAAGGCCTGAATTCTAACTCAGGTAGGATAATTCTTTGGAACACTAGTCCACCATCTTCTCAATCTTCTAGCTTTCTTAATAAAGTTGCTATTCCTTGCCCCAACAACTCACCTCTTTAGTTACTGGTCTATCATGGAGCGATCAGTATAAGCTTAGACTTTGTAACATAACTTGATTAACTACTTCTTAATAAGTATATCAAAGTACATATAATTCAGGAGGAAAAAAAAATCCAGACACAAAGAATTCTGCGCAAATCCAGAGCATCTATCATCCCAACACCTGATCCAAATAATCTCATCTTCCATAGATATAAGTTTAATAAGTATAAAGTTTATTTCTTTGGTCAGAACTTTTCATGGCTTTTCTCTGCCCAGCATGCCTCTCCTGATTCAGGCTATCCTGCAGAGAATCACAGCTTGTTTGAAAGTGAGCCTCCTTTTTTTTTTTTAAAGCTAATTAAGCCCTCAAGTTTATAGAAAAGAGATTTTCTCTCACTTTGGGGTATTAGTTTTACAGACTTCTCTGCTTCTCCTCTATATCTATTTTAAACTGAAGCTAAACCTCCTTAGAACTTTCATTATCCCTAACAAAATAAACACTTCCTTTGCCTTTTCATTTCTTTGTTTCTAAATGCAAACTTGGACAGAACCCACCTATATGGATTATTTAATTAATTTGTAGCTCTTCTTTTAAGACTGTTAAGGATCATTTGGCTAAAATGAAATTGAGAAATAATGAGAAACTGGCTTATATTGAAATTCTCAGGTACATTTTTTCTACCTAGGAGTAAATAAGTTTTGGCTAAAGAAATGAGGGGGGTGTGTGTGTGTGTGTGTGTGTGTGTGTGTGTGTGTGTGTGTGTGTCCCCAAATACTTAGTGAGTTAGCAAGAAACTATTATGATTATAGAGAAAGTATAAACACTTTTTCATCTAGTACCAATCAATGTCTCCCAAATGTGCTATACTAGTGAATTAAGTAACATGTTGGTTTCCAAGTTCAGTGCTTGGAAAGCTGATTATTTCTTCTTTAGTTGATAACCTTTCAATAAAGTAAGATACCAAAAGGAATCTGCTTTCTTCATAAAGAACTGATGTTGTTTAGAATTATTCAGTTTAACACATAGATATTTGAAGGCTTAACTCATATTAATATACGGCATCATAGAAATAAAATTACTTCTGTCATGGTATCATTTTCTCAGTTAATTTTACCATATGTCTTTTGCCTTATGATGGTATTTTCACATAAGAAAAAGTACAATTTTAATATGGTATTTTTTTGACAACTGTTGATTACTCTCCGGCATCCATTCTTCTCCCTTCCCTATACACACATGTTCTAGTCAATGACTTCCCTCTGGAGCCCATGTGCTTTTACTTGAGCTGACTTTACATCGCTGGAGTATGTACTGGTAGATTCCATTACATATTTTATAAACTGTCTGTCAAAGTGGTCGATGCAGATACCCCAGACTTAAGTCCCATAGGCATGGCATTCTCCTGGCCACAAGTCTGTTTCTCAGATAGGTACATATGACCCAAATTGTACCAATGAAATGAGGAACATTCATTTCAGAGCTTCTGAGCAAGTATCTCCCATTCTTAAGAAATTATCTTGGTGAGAGATATAGCACAGGAGACATTCTCTGTCTTCTCTATTGTGGCATCACATAAAATAATTTCATAATATTTATTATTAGCTTCCTTGATTTACAGCTATTTGCTTTCATGATAATACTTCCTGATAAAACAGTAAAGTCCTTGAGTCTAGTGGCCTTGTCTTGTGCATTCACATATTTCTCTACCATCAAATTTTCTCCAATCAATAAAGAGAACATATTAAGCTTCCTGAAGGTAGGGAGGTAGCTTGTAAGCCATTCTATCCTTGTATTAATTAAGTCTTCAACATATAGTTGATCAGAGGTAGGTGGAATAAATGAATGATGAATAGATGGGGGATGCTTTGCAAATAGCATTAAAGGAAAACACGCTGCTGGGTTAGTGACACTGCAAGCTGTCGGAAAAGACAGATGGCTTTGCTGGCCATGCTATAAATAACCACCAGGTGCCACTCAGAGCCGGTAGAAGCCTCATCGTGCATGACAGTCATTGATCTGCTGCACGGAAAAGAAACAAGCTTTCCTGACACCACTTGAGGAGAAAAGGTGATGTTTCACATTTAAGATTTGAATAATAAGGTCATGATCAAATTAAATAAATTTCCCTCACCAGTACGTGAAATATACACACATTAATACAGCAAATTAGAGACATTATTGGAAAGAAAAGGTGACTAGGCTGAAGCTAAATGTGATCCTGGAACTCAGCCCTATTGGATGTTTTGTTAATGAAGTGGCAACCCTGTCTCATTAAAAACATCCTACGAATGAGTTCTCACCACACATGGGATGACCCTAAACTGCAATCTAGACTAGAATAGTACAGAATAAATAGATAAAATAATAGCCATATTTCCTAGGTGATTATAAACTTATGAAAACATGTTCTAGAGGTAAGCAAAATATTCAGAGGAAAATTACATATAGGAATTCTTACATCTACATCTTTTTTACAGATGTAGTAAATCTCATATTTGGTATTTGGAGGAAAAGTTCAGTTATACTTTATATTAGTCAGGCAAATGTATTCCTGGGTCTGAGTACTACCTAGCAAGTCTTCGTTTATAAGACAAAGCAATAGACACACCCCAACGTAAATTTTCAAAGCTGCTGCAGATTATTCTCTTTGTTTGACTTCTAACAGTCCAATCTCCTATTATAATAACTGTTTGTGTTAATAAATTTAGCATATATCTATACATTATTTGACATGCTTGAGCAAATAACAATAATCCAAATAGTTTCATTTTTAAACAAGCAAAATTGTTGACTTATATTTCATACACCTTTAGGAACTGATTAGCATAGAAGACATTTTAATCCTTAAGCATGAATGATCAAAAAATGTAGCTTAATTCCAGATTTCTCAAATGCAAATGGCCTAGCACATAAGTATTTGCAGTTACCAAGGAACTGCCATAACTAAGGAAAATGCCATAACATATATTTAAAACACTGGTGTATCATAAAAATTATGCACTCACTCACTCAATAGAGTTTTACTAATTTCTTACTTTGTACTAGCCACTGATGTACGCAGTGTGATATATTGGAAGATTTATATAAACAGCTCACTTTGTCATTACACTTTCTTTTCATATATATTCAATTATAGACCACATGATCAAGCTTATAATTATTAATGATAATTGCAATACTTTAATGTTTTAATAGCATTTTTCAATATAACAGTAATGATTATATGTTGTGCCAATAATAGATAACAAAAGCTGTGATGACTGTGATCACACTGAATTTCATTTTAAGACCTACGAGTCAAAAATAATTGAATGCTAATTTATCAATAAGGAAAGAAATTGTGACAAATAAAAGGAAATGGAATGTACACATTCTGTCCATGAGAAAGCAGACATGTGGAACATCACTAGAAAATGAGTCTGGGCGGCTAAAGAACAAGGTCAACAGAGCTACTTATGCAGTGAATTTTCCACTCAGAGACTTGCTGGCTTTCAGGACAGCAGACCTTCAGAAAACAGCAAGCTCTCAGCTTTCAGGGCATAAAATTGTACTGATAATAATTGTCAAGATACTGAGACAATCCATCACAGCATGAAATGTTAGGAATAGATGATGCTGACATGAACAACAATCCACCAAGCCTGACCAACAATGAAATGCAAATCTAGTGAAGGTAGCTTTGGATTTTGTAAATAAACCATTAAATGATCAAAATAGCCGTCTTGAATTTGCCATGAATTTGAGGAGATAAATAAATCCTGACTGTATATAACATTTACTGAAGTAGATTAAATATGTGTGTGTGTCCTATCCTCTATCTCTCTCTCTTCTGTTTATAGACCTATATTCCCCATCTTTTTTTCTGCCAAAAATTGGACAAGAAAATAACTCTGGGTAGTAAGCTTTTAGGTATATGTATATTTAAAATTTATATAAAATGAAATAAAATAATGGAATCATGTGCAGATGGATTGACTTGGTTTCTTCGATATATTCCTTACATGAAAAAAAAAAAAAAAGAAAACATTTAACGGCTGACTGTGATTGCTTTAGAGTTAAGGAGACGACTTATACCTAACAACCAAAGATGATGTCTGAATTTTGCTTAGTGTTTGGTTAGAAAAAGACAACTGTACAAATATTATTCTTCAAACAGCTGTAGACATTTCAATATAAATGATAGAAAAGAAATTACAGTAAATTTTGTTAGATATGATAATGCCACTGGGTTACATAAGTTATATTCACATTTGTAACTATGTACATTGAAGTATGCAAGATGAAATGACCATTATGCTTTAAAGTTCTTCAGTGAAAGAAAAGAAGGAAGGAGTTAAGAAAGAGAGAAAGGGAAGAAAAATATGATAAGATTTCAAGTTTTTATAATTGTTTAACTTAGTATCTATATAAATGGAGGTTTGCTTTACAATTTTTCTCTATGCTTGTAGCTGAATTTTTTTCCTAATTAAAGAGATAAGAAAAGAAAAGTCGGGCAAAGTTCTAGAGATTCTTGTATTTTCCGTTAGGATCAGATTTCTAACTTGTGTTTGGGCCCAGAACTTCTATTTTAAAAACACCTCAGGTACTTTTAATGCAGGTGGTCGGCAGACGATACTCTGAAAAACAACAAAGAGAATTAGATATGCTCTCTGGAATAAGTCATGTGAGAGAAAGTGTTGAAAGCTGCTGAATACTTTCAGCTCTTCTATTCAAAGGCGCCCTCTCTTGGCCACCTGGGAATTGAGAGTTTTGAGTTTTGCCTGTCAGTTAGGAAACCCCTTTCATTCAATTAATACTCGCTGAGAAAAATTCTGGGTCCATCGGTAATCAGTTTAAAACTTTCCTTCTTGAAACTGAACATTATGAAAATCCAGAGCTGTTTGAGCACTAACTAGAGACTACAATGATGATTTTTTCCCCCCTCACTTGGCTGCATTTCCACCTCTCAATGGGCTTTCCTGGTGGCTCAGACAGTAAAGAATCTGCCAATGCAGGAGACCCAGCTTTGATCTCTGGGTCAGGAAGATCCCCTGGAGGAGGAAACGGCAACCCACTCCAGTATTCTTGCCTGGAAGATCCATGAATAGAGGAACCTGGAGGCTTAGGGTCCATGGGGTTGCAAAGAGTCAGACATGACTGAGCAACTAACACACGCCACCTCTCAAACTGTGTATGCAACTCAAGGTTCTGCCCTTGATCTCTGCAGAATCCACCGGCACTAATCTTTGCTAGTAATTAAGAGCACCGCTTTGCAATCAGACTGCCTAGATTCAAATCCTGATTCTACTATTAATTGTTACTGAGTGTTGTTGGCAAACCACTACTCAGCTTCTCTGTGACTCAGTTTCCACTTCTGTAAAATAGAAGCAATAATGATGCCTATCCACACTGTCATGCTGAGGGGATTGTATAGTTTATATGCTTAGAGTGCTTAAGACTGTGCGTGACCCAGAGTAATAAAGTATTGATATTTATTCTCATCATTACTTTTGGTATTAACTCTTGAGTATTGACTATATATCTGCAATGCTGTCTTCATTCACCCCCTTGCCTTGGAGAAATGGTAATCTCTAACTGGTCCATATTCAAAAGAGTGTACTTCTGCTACTCAAAATAGATGACATTTTTGGATAAAAATGTTTGTCCAGTCAACCTAGCGAAACTGCTAATTCCTTTAACCCGTTATTAATCCCTGTCTACTATATTCAAACTATCTGCATGTATTCTATACTGTTTATCCTAACTTTTAAAAAATGTTCTGTTCCCCAAATCACTGAGTGCATTTTAATCTAGAAAATAACTGTTCTAGCATTCCATTCTACCATTCTTTAAATGATTTTTGCACTGGTATATTCATTTCCTCTTTTCACGGGTGTCATTAAGTCCCCAGTACAATCTATGACTTCAAATGTAATACATAATAGCCCTCTCAGAGCTATGAATTTATACATATTCACCCAACCAATATTCATTTAATCAACTTGTATGAGTGTAGAATGAATAAATATTCTCTATGTCAGTTGTTTATTGTAAACATCTGTCTTGAGATAGCCTGTACAGGTTTATACATGTTAGTAATTTGGAAACAACAGAGAACGCAATGTCAATATTCCTCAGTGAGGTAAGATCACAAACTTGTACCAACAATTAGCTACTTAGCTACTTGTTCCTTATTTAACAGTGAACATGACCTCATATCACTATCAATTAAGTTCTTAATCACGCAATCAGTGTTAAGACCAAATGTCAACCAGGAAAAAAAAAAAAGAAATTTCTGTTTTTTTTTAATTAAAATCCCAAGGCAGTGTGGGATTACTTTTCTATGATACTCTTATAAAGCTCTCATATCCATTGCATTATGGGCTGTAATTAGTTGTCTGCCTTTACAAGGCCATATAATTCAGATGTTATCTTTGATTTTCCCACTGCTGACACATGAAAACCACAAATCAGCCTTTTTTCCAACACTTTTATTTTTGCAATGGACTTTTAAGTTTCTGCTTATTTTCCATATATATATATATATATATATGATATCAAGAAATGAGTGGTATTCATAAACTATCTATATTTAATAAGTCATACTTTGCTTTACATTGTGCTAAGCCTTACTAACTATGCTTAGTTTGATATAATTTCAGTTGAATTCCTCATTTGCCAGAAAGTCATGTAAATCTGAATTTATACTCTGGAGTCAGACATCTCCCCTTTCCCTTTTTTTTAAAGCACTCATGTTTATAATTGAGTGGGATGTTAGAGATCATGTTTCAAATGCTAATACTAAAAGCTAGACATTTAAGACCAAGAAAAGTTGAGGCATTTTTAGCATTACTAGTTGATAATAATGTGAGTTTGATCCCTGGGTCTGGAAGATCCCCTGGAGAAGGAAATGGCAGCGCACTCCAGTATTCTTGCCTGGGAAATCTCATGGACAAAAGAGCCTAACAGGCTACAGTCATGGGGTCGCAAAGAGTCAGACTTGACTGAGTGACTAACACACACAGTGGTAGTAAGATGAGTCTGATAATTCAGGTTCTCAGATTTGAACGCAGGTATTCCTTAACAGCACACCAACTTGCTCCCCAAGAGCTAAGGAACTATTCAGAGTGAAGGAAAACTGCTTTAGGCCCTCTTACTATTTGGACACTGGTCTCCTTAAGTTCAACCTAGTATCCTAGGTTAATGTCCTTCTTCTCAAGTTGAAAGAACATAGGCAAGAAAGATTGGTTGGGGTAACTCATTGCATTTACTACTAACCTACTCACTTCAACACTATCCCTGTGGTCTGAAAAGACACTTACAACTTTTTGGAACTTGTCCCGTCTATATAATATTACAGTATCGTATCTCATTTCCAAATCCCACATATATTCAAATTTTCAAGTAGAACATGCTATAGTTTAAACAAGAAATAGCTCCATGATATTAAATAGATGTACAAACAAAAGTCCCTAGAAACATAAAACAAACAAAAAAAGATAAATGTGAGAATAGATAGGAACTAAAAGAACAGAGAAGTTGCCCTCTTGCCTTTTGATAAATTAGTTCTTATAGCTGAACCTTGAGTTTGGCTCTTAGGTTGGTTGGCAGCTACACCAAAAACTGTTTTCCATCAATAAAATATAAGTACAAGACCTGGGCAATTTTTGGATTTAAACATCTAGGATGTCATTCTTAAATGTCACATGGCAATAGTTCACTTAAAGAACAGCAAACAGAATGAGTGCTAAGGGAACATTTCACTTTTCATCGTCGTTTACTTATATTCTGATGGATATGTCAGACCCTAAAAGCAAACTGTGGGTGAGAAAGTAAAAATAAAAGCTTATTGATTTGGGAACTTAAAAAATCTTTATATGTGTTTTATCCTAGTATTACATTTAAAGCATAACACTATTAATACTATAAATTCAAATGAAAAGAAAGTTAAATTTCAGTGGTAAAATAGCAAAAGTAATGTTTATATGATTCATTTATTCTTTCCTTCATACTAGACAAGATATTTTTTTTTTACTTCAAAAATGCCCATACATGAAAAAATCAAATTATATGATGGATGTACTTGAATAATGATGACAGATTATCAGTTCAGTTAAGTTCAGTTGCTCAGCACATCTGGCTCTTTGTGACCCCATGAACTGCAATATGCCAGGCTTCCCTGTCCATCATCAACTTCTGGAGCTTGCTCAAATTCACGTCTATTGGATTGGTGATACCACCCAAGCATCTCATCCTCTGTAGTCCTCTTCTCCTCCTGCCTTCAGTCTTTCCCAGCATCAGGGCCTTTTCCAATGAGTCAGTTCTTCGCATCAGGTGGCCAAAGTACTGGAGTTTCAGCTTCAGCATCAGTCCTTCCAATGAACACCCAGGACTGATCTCCTTTAGGATGGACTGGTTGGATCTCCTTGCAGTCCAAGGGACTCTCAAGATTAGTTTTCTCCAACACCACTGTTTTTTAAAAGCATCAGTTCTTTGGCGCTCAGCTTTCTTTATGGTCCAACTTTCACATCCATACATGACTACTGGGAAACCATAGCTTTGACCACACTGACCTTTGTCAGCAAAGTAATGTCTCTGCTTTTTAATATCTGTCTAGGTTGGTCAAAGCTTTTCTTCCAAGGAGCAAGCATCTTTTAATTTCATGACTGTAGTCACCATCTGCAGTGATTTTGGAGCCCAAGAAAATAAAGTCCTACAGTGTTTTCATTATTTCCCCTTCTATTTGCCATGAAGTGGTGGGACTGGATGCTGTGATCTTAGTTTTCTGAATGTTGAGTTTTAAGCCAGCTTTTTCATTCTCCTCTTTTGCCTTCATCAAGAGGCTCTTTAGTTCCTCTTCACTTTCTGCCATAAGTGTGGTTCATCTATATATCTTAGGTTATTGATGTTTATTCTGGCAATCTTGATTCCAGCTTATGCTTCATCCAGCCTGGCATTTTGCATTATGTACTCTGCATATAAGTTAAGTAAGCAGGGTGGCAATATACAGCCTTGACATACTGCTTTCCTGATTTGGAACCAGTGTGTTTGTTCCACGTCCAATTCTAACTGTTGCTTCTTGACCTGCATAAAGATTTCTCAGGAGGCAGGTCAGGTTGTCTGGTATTCCCATCTCTAAGAATTTTTCATAGTTTGTTGTGATCCACAAAGTCAAAGGCTTTGGTGTAGTTAATAAAGCAGAAGTAGATATTTTTGTGAAACTCTCTTGCTTTTTTGATGATCCAATGGATGTTGGCAATATGATCTCTGGTTCCTCTGCCTTTTCTAAATCTAGCTTGAATATCTGGAAGTTTGCAGTTCACATACGGTTGATGCCTGACTTGGAGAATTTTGAGCATTACTTTGCTAGCATGTGAGAGAGGGTAATTGCATGGTAGTTTGAACATTCAGTGGCATTGCCTTTCTTTGCGATTGGGATGAAAACTGACCTTTTCCAGTCCTGTGGCCTTTATAATAGACATTAATTTTTTTTTTTCCAAAATGTGTCCAAAATAGTATCATAGGGTGTAAAGAGCACTGTTATTCCAATTAAATACCTCTGAGATCTGAACATCTTTATGCCTCAGCGGGTTGTGAGGGAGGTAGTATCAATGGTGGCATTTATTAAATCCTGAAGAGTCCCGTTCAAACCAAGGAACCCATGGGGTGGGTAGTGAGTCAGAGCACTTATCAGTCATTTCTTTTTTTTTTTTCATTTATTTTTATTAGTTGGAGGCTAATTACTTTACAACATTGTAGTGGTTTTTGTCATACATTGACATGAATCAGCCATGGATTTACATGTATTCCCCATCCCGATCCCCCCTCCCACCTCCCTCTCCACCCGATTCCTCTGGGTCTTCCCAGTGCACCAGGCCCGAACACTTGTCTCATGCATCCAGCCTGGGCTAGTGATCTGTTTCACCCTAGAGAATATACATGTTTTGATGCTGTTCTCTCATTTCTTTTGAAACATACTGAGTGCAACAGCACTGACAGAAATGTTTTAAATATGTGAATATCATTGTGACACATAAAAGGTCAGTAATCTTATAAAATAATAAAAATTATTAAATGTATGACAAAAAATAGTGACTGCATTGTTACAATAATTGTTATTTTGGCATGTAATTCCTATGAATGCCTCAGAGATTTCCTTTTCTTTAATGTATAAGAGAAAAAAATTCATAAAAAGGTAAGTTTTTAATGAGGTATTGGACATAAAACATTGAACAGGGTAACTGGTTATCAGGAAGAGACAAACAATTGCTGATTACTGTTATTTTTCTTGGTGCTATACAAAATTTGAGATGTCAAAATGTTTGCATTATGAAAATAACATCCTTTATCATATTTTATCACTTATCAGTTTCCAAAAAATTGTTAATTCACTTAAAAGAAAGACTATATTATACTCTTGTGTTAGGTTCCCAATGTTTCCTACTTTTGTTTTCTATTATAAATGAGATATACTTTTTGTATGACAGGGCGATTTCTTGCTTTTACCTGACTTTACACATAGCATTTTTTATTTGGTTGTGAAGACAATAACCAAAAATGTCCTTGACAAAACTGATAACTGAAACACAAGAATTCACATGTCAAGGATTTTATTAGGTTTAATTAAACTTCTAATAGTGGAATTAATTGATTGGTTTAATGCAAAACGTAAGAAATTTCTTGTACACTGTTGGTTAAAGGTAAAATGATACAGTTACTATGAAAAATAATTATGACAATTCCCTTGAAAATTAAAAGTGGAAGTAGCATATTAGTCAGTAATCTCACTTCAAGGTTTATAACTGAAAGAAATGAAATCACTATACCAAAGAGATATCTACACCTTTGTGTTCATTGCATCAATGCAGCATTATTTACAATAGCCAGGATGACATGGAAACAGCCTAAGTGTCTATTGATGGATGGGTGGTACAGAAAGCTTGGTATTATACTCCCATGTGATATAGATATATATATATAATATACATTTATATGCACATTATATAAGGCTTCCCAGGATGTGCAGTGGTAAAGAATTCACCTGCCAATGCAGAAGATGCAGAAGACACGAGTTTGATCCCTGGGTCAGGAAGAGCCCCTGGAGGAGGAAATGCCAATTTGCTTCAGTATTCTTGCCTGGAAAATTTCCTGGACAGAGGAGCCTAGCAGTCCATGGGGTTGCAAAGAGTTGTACGTGACTGAGCACACACACATATTATATACATATGAATATTATTCAGTCATAGAAAAGGAGGAAATCTTGCCATTTGTGACAACATGGATAAACCTTGAGGGCATTAGGCTAAGTGAAATAAGTCACAGAATAACAAATGCTATATAATCTTACTTATATGTGGAATCTGAAAAAAAGACTCACAAAAACAGGACAGATTGGTGAATTTCAGGGGTGGGTCTGGGGTGGGAGAAATGGATGAAGGAAGTCAAAGGGTACAAACTTCCAGTTAGAGGATGAATGCATTTTGCAGATGTAATGTATAGCCTGCTGATTATAGTAAACAATGCATGTGTGTGTGCTAAGTTGCTTCAGCCATGTCCAACTCTTTGTGACCCCACGGGTTATAGCCTGCTAGGCTCCTCTATCTATGGAATTCTCCAGGCAAGAATACTGGAGTGGGTCACTATGCCCTCATCCAAGGGATCTTCCAAACCCAGGGATCAAACTTGAGTCTCTTAAGACCCCTGCTTTGGCAAGCATATTCTTTACCACTGAGCCAACTGGGAAGCCCACAGTAAATGCTGTGCTGCATATATGAAAATTGCTGAGAATAGATTTTAAAAGCTCTCACCAAAAACTTTTGTGACTTAGGTCAACTGGTAAATGTGTTAACTAGCTTTATTGTAATTATTAAGCAATATGCACATGCAAAATCACCACATTGTATACCTTAAACTTATACAATGTTATGTCGATTATATTTGAAGAAAAAAGAAAAAAGAAATCTCAGCAGGAGGGCCAAACTTGAGAACTGCTAAAAATAAAATATCTTCCAATCTAAAATTAAAAATACATGTTCTTAAGAGTATTCAGTGCTAGGAGAATTGAAATTAATACTTTTGTTACTCGTCAAGTTTGTGCTTAGCTTTCCTATGAGAGCAACATAGCCTCCTTGACTGGGAGACTCAAGAACTTCAGTGTTTTACATACCATTTCTCCATCAAAGATAAAATAGTCTTAGAAAAAAGTATTCCATCACATAGTGAATCATTAAACATTTTGCTGACTCTAAAATGTCAACTCCATTCTCTTGTGCCATAAAGAATTTCATTAAACAGCATTGAGGGAAAGAACACAGTGATTTTAGGAAATTTTCCTCTCCATTCATTATGAGCTTTATTATTTCTCTCCCACCCCATTTTCTCCCAGCAACTATGAATGATCTCTTACTTATCCAAAAACTTCTATAGCAATTGCAAGTTTATGCATCTAGGCAAAATTTACCTAGATTGAAAAAGTTACTTTCTCAGTAGCAACAATTATCATCCCAGTGAGTTCTACAGTTCAAATATACAAGCATATTAACAAGACAAATGAAGATTCCAAGAAATATTCATCATTATAGTAATGATGAGTAAATATTCATTGTATAGTATACTGTACTATAATATATTTACTATAACAGTGAGTAAATATTCATAGTATAGTAATGATGAGTAAATATTCATCATTTTATGCATCCTAAAGAAAGGAAAATTAAAAAACTCTTCATTCCACCAATCAATAACACATTCACTTTTGAGGATCTCTTAAAGAGGCCTGTGCATTAAGTTGTATGTGAAGGATAAAATAGAGCCTAAGTGACTTTTTAAAATTGACAAAAAAGCTGTGTCATCTCACAGAAAAGAATGCAGAGGTACAAAAGCACTTATTAAATCTAAGAACCTCACAGTGATTTCTGGTCTGTGTTGTTAGGCGCCCAGAAGTGATATAAAGGCTTAATTAATACATAGGTGAGAGACAGTAGCTTTTTGTAAATTGGTCTAAGGCCAGCTTTGATAGCCTATCTCTGTGCCATCAATGCCCCAGCTACTGTTCTCATATGGCTATTGAGCACAGCAAATATGCCCAGGGACTAAATTTAACTAATGAAAATTTAAATTTAAAAACTGATGTAAAGTATTTTTCTTTTAAAGAAAACATTGTTTTAGTAAAACTTCAGTTCATGTTAATTGTCATATTGCATAAGATATTACATTAGCATATGCATACTTTTTACCTTTTTTATGCATACTCTAATAGCAAACATAGCTATTAGAAAATTCAGAATTTCTTATTTGGCTCATACACCTATTGCACAGGGCTATTTTATCAGTAGACTATTTATAAAAAGTCTGGCCAATCTTTTATGATCAAATATTTTTCTTAAATTGTATTTTGCTAGAAACCACACATGTGATTTATTCTTTTTATAAAAAAGGAAACTGTATAAAAATACATTAAAAAGAATGATATCTTAAGGTTAGCAATTTTATTTGCTGAAACTTCTGAACAATTTACCCTATGTATCATAAAACAATGTAAAGAATATGGAAGTACATGCTTATGAGGAATGTCAAGATACCTAAATAGGACTTAATGAAGAATAAACAAATTTAATAAAATTAGAAGTAAATCCATGAGACGATTTGATAAAATATTGGTAAGGTAAAAAATTCCCACTGTAAAATGTCCTTTTAAAAACCAGTCAGTTCCTTCCACAAAAATATTTATTACCTACAATTTGTAATTGCACTGAATCTCACTGTAGCTCAGACGATAAAGAATCTGCCTGCAATGAGGGAGACCAGGTTTGATCCCTGTATCAGGAAGATCTCCTGGAGAAAGGAATGACTGAATGACTACCCAATCCATATCCTTGCCTGGAGAAGTCCATGGAAAGAGGATTCTGGCAGGCTACAGTCCATGGTGGTCACAAAGAATCGGACATGACTGAGCAATTAACACAGTTATTTAATCTGTATAAATGCATGCTTATTATCCAATATCTCATAATTCTTAAGGAATGGAATAACTCATTTGCCAAAAGTTTCCAGAATAAATGTTTTAACTTGTGAAGAAACACAAAGACATTATTTTCCAAAACATAGTGTACATATATCAGTGTTTTCAGGGAAAAGGTTAACAATACATTATTTCCAGAATCCCCATGGGGACTGTTTGATTTAGTAAGAATCTACATTTTACCAAGCACACAAAATGAATTTTTTTTCATGTTAGACCTAAATGATACTTTAGAAATATTATTTTATGAAAATACTAGTATTTTTTTCTCTTTTACTAATATAGTCCCTCTTTTTTTAAATTCTTTTAAAGAAAGACTGAAAGGAGATATAGTGATTTAGATAAGGATAATTAGATCCACTAATAATTTCTGGGTGATTCTGACAAAAAAAAACTTTATTCATTTGAGCTTCATTTTCCTTATCTTTACAAAATAAATAATAATCTTATCTATCCCACCTTATTTTAATATCCAAATGATCATAAAGTAAAACCCGCTATAAAGTATATTTTCAATTTTTGCTTTTATATTTTCTTTTACTTCTTTCACTCAGATCACATTTACTGACAACCCTTTATGTGAGAAAAATAGGTAAGAACTTGTTATACAAAGAGATGAAAAAACAGTGAAGTCAACAGAAGAAACAGATGATGGGTGAGAAGTGCTAGACCTGAAGTTTAAAATTCTTACCATTATCCATAAACCCACTAGCCAGAATAATACCTAACTTCAAATCCAACTTCACTTCAAGCCACTTTTGCCTTAGCTTACTATTCCTCAAACTGACCTCGTCTCTGCTCTTCAAATACCGTTTCTTTCCTGCCTGTACTAGATGAGCCTTAGTATTGTACTTACTGACTCATTTTGCCCTTCAAGTTGCAGATAAATACCACTTTTTTGTTAACACCTTAGCTAATCCTTCTTTTTAAAACAGTCTGTTAGATCCACTTCTATCTCATGACGGGTCATATCCTTCAAATTATTTTTTATACATGTAATTATCTTTATCTATTTGTCCAATGATTTGGCCTCCTGATGCGAAGAGCTGACTCATTTGAAAAGACCCTGATGCTGGGAAAGATTGAGGGCAGGAGGAGAAGGGGATGACAGAGGATAAGATGGCTGGATGGCATCACTGACTCAATGGACATGGGTTTGTGTAGACTCCAGCAGTTGGTGATGGACAGGGAGGCCTGGCGTGCTGCAGTTCATGGGGTCACAAAGACTGAGCGACTGAACTGAACTGAACTGATCTGTCCATTATTTATATAAGCTTAAACCCCCCTGTGGTCCTGTGCCCATACCTCTCTTAATTTCTCCCTTCAAAGATCAAAATATATGTTTCTATCTCTTGAGTGTAGGCTGACCCTATGAGTGAAGCCACCATATACCACCAAGTTCATCTGGCTTCAATGGAATGCAGCCCAGTCTAGACCAGTAGCATACTGCCCAGTCAACTCATGGAATTGTGAAAAAGAATATGGCTAGCCTCTTAAAACCTCTAAGGTTTGTGTGCTTTGTAAGTAATTAATTCATACACCTTCAATAGTTTTGATTTCTCTGACTATAGAGACTATCAATACTGGTTATCCCTGCGTCCCTCGAGCCAAAAGCTATTTAATATAATGGGTGCTCAATGCATACAAGTGAAAGGGGTGAATAGATTTAAAAAAAAATGGACCAACAAGCCTATTAGGAAAGGTAACATGTACACTTTACACGGGACCTGAGGCTAGGTAAGTAAAGCTTAAGAGGTGAAACACTCTGTGAACAAGTGTCTGTTCCCATGATTATCTGCCCTCAAATAGTCGTAACAAATCACTCCCTTTCAATGGCTGCTAATTCATCAGGATCCATTCAAACTTCTTAGCAAAGCAAGCATGATTTTCCAAAAATTAGTGCCTATACTCTGTTCCATGATTATCTTCAGAAATTCCATCACTACATGTCCTCAGTTCTTTCCACATCCACTTATGCACCATTTCCAGGCTCACTGTGAGCTTTGAGATTTGATCAGTTCAGTTCAGTCACTCAGTTGTGTCTGACTCTTTGCAACCCCATGGACTGCAACACGCCAGGCTCTCCCGTCAATCACCAACTCCCAGAGCTTGCTCAAACTCATGTCCGTTGAGTCGGTGATGCCATCCAAGCATCTTATCCCCTGTCATCCTCTTCTCTTCCTGCCTTCAATTTTTCCCAGCATCAGGGTCTTTTCCAATGAGTCAGTTCGCATCAGGTGGCCAAAGTATTTGAGCTTCAGCTTCAGCATCAGTCCTTCCAATGAATATTCAGGACTGATTTCCTTTAGGATGGATTAGTTGGATCTCCTTGAAGTTCAAGGGACTCTCAAGAGTATTCTCCAGCACCACTGTTTTTTTTTTTTTTTAAAGCATCAATTCTGTGCTCAGCTTTCTTTATGGTCCAACTCTCACATCCATACATGACTACTGGAAAACCACAGCTTTGACCAGACCAAGCTTTGTCAGCAAAGTAATGTCTCTGCTTTTTAATATACTTTCTAGGTTCATCATAGTTTTTCTTCCAGGGAGCAAGTATCTTTTAATTTCATGGCTGCAGTCACCATCTGCAGTGATTTTGGAGCCCAGGAAAAGTCTGTCACAGTTTCCATTGTTTCCCCATCTATTTGCCATGAAGTGATGGCACCAGATGCCATGATCTTAGTTTTTTGAATGTTGAGTTTTAAGCCAGCTTTTTGACTCTCTGCTTCCACTTTCATCAAGAGGCTCTTTAGTTCCTCTTCACTTTCTGCCATAAGGGTGGTGTCATCTGCATATCTGAGGTTATGGATATTTCTCCCAGCAATCTTGATTCCAGCTTCTGCTTCATCCAGCCTGGCATTATGTACTCTGCATAAAAGTTAAATAAGCAGGGTGACAGTAAACAGTCTTGATGTACTCTTTTCCCAATTTGGAACCAGTCGTTGTTCCATGTCCAGTTCTAACTGTTGCTTCTTGACCTGCATATAGATTTCTCAGGAGGCAGGTAAGGTGGTCTGGTATTCCCATCTCTTTAAAAATTTTCCACAGTTTGTCATGATCCACACAGTCAAAGGCTTTGGCATAGTCAATAAAGCTAAGTAGATGTTTTTATGGAACTCTCTTGCTTTTTTCTATGATCCAAGGAGATCAATGAGATTGAGATTGGATGCACCTTCCTTAATGCTTTACTTCTCTAGAAGGCCCTTGCTATCTTTCTCAGCCTGGGTTAGCCCTACTCAGTATTCAAAACCTATTTCTATTTTCATCTCTCATGAGATGTGTTTAGTAAAGCAGGAGAGTAATCTATACCCTCATGTAGTTCTTGCACATATGTAGAGTATATCTCCTAACCATGTCTTATAGTATACCTTTGATGCTTCTTACATTTGTCTTTTGAAATTATGTATTTTTGAGGGCAGACATCACACCTCATTGGCTTCCCTTTCTTTAGTAGATAGACATTAAGTATAACCAGTTGTGAAGAGAACAAGTAATGTCTAGAAATATTTGATGAGGGAGACAGATCCAATATTCATATTGTCTTTTGTGAGCCTGTATGCAAATTTACATATGTTTTGTTTATAGATAGAGTTGAACTACCCCGCAAATCAAGAAGCCTGGAAATTTCTCTGATCCTATTTGCCTAACTTAAAATTTAAAAAGCTGTAAACTCCTGCAATTTCTCATTCGTTCCTCCCACCATGGAAGATGGGCATGATAACAATCTATTTCAAGGTTCCCTGCAAGCAGAGAAAACATGTCAGAAATAAGAAAATGCTCATGGATCATAATAAGAAAGCAGATCAATTTATAAACATCATTACTAGAAAAAATCAGACTGTTATAGTCATTATTCTTTAACTCAGTAAGTAAAGACACTGAGTGGGCTGGAGTCCCTTCTGTGGTTACTGAGCAGGTTATAGGCCTCAGTCTAATGGACAGAGACCATGTCTGTTTTAAGTACTGATTATGGCGCCACACAAAAAGAAAGCTTAATAAATGCTTAATGATGATAAGATACCATCTATTGTAGTTGAAGTTGTTTGACTTTAAAATAAAAGTGCAAATTAGTTTAAAAATGTAACTTAAAAAGTGTTCCGTAAAACCACCTTTGTTTTTGTAAATAATGGCCAAAAAGAAGAAATACTTTTTTCAATATCTTTAAATGTCTATGCCATAATTTAAAACACCAGATTAAATGCATGGAAAATTCTTTGTTGTGTAGGAAAACTTGGAAGGCTTTAACAAACGATGGACAAGTTCTCATTCTTAGGCATTGCCTATAGCTAGAGACTTGCATACTTTTATTGTTATGATAGTATTGATTGTTAAGTCAACATAAAGCTATCACAAGGGATTGCAAATTTCTATACCAATACTCTATTCTGTAACATTAAAATGTCATTACTGAATCACCAACTTTTTCCCCTGCTGTAATATTATTCTCTGTTGATTGCCTGCCTGAGCTGAAATTTGAAACTGTCACCCTCAGACTTGCAAAAGTGATTCAATTTCACTTATAAGGAAAGTGAAATTAAATATTCATTCATGGGCTGCATTTCAAGTTCAAACTGTCTGAAGCTCCTTAAGGCAAAATGTATTTAAGTTGAAACACATTTTTTTTTCCTTCATTTTTATGCAGCAAAAATTCAGAATAGGTATCATGGGTAGACAAATTGCAAAATAATTTATTTTGAACTTTACAAGGGGGAGGACTGGGCTTGCCTTCTTTTCTCTGCAACCCCTCTACTGTTTCTGGCTTACCCCATTTATCTCCTTTGTCAGAAAACCTGTGTGTATGTGTTGGTGGGTGTTGTTTATTGTTTGATTTTTTTATGTCATGTTCTTGCATTAATCAAGTTGTAAAGCATCTAAAAATTCAATGAAAGCAAGCTACGTCTGTCTATGTCTGTCACGGAGACAAAGGATTATCCAGAGGTAAGTATGCAGACTAAATGGGCTCAAACCTGGCTCTCCTTTGTCTTACATAGGTGGCTTTCCCTAAGCTTCCTAAAGTCTATGCCTTAGTTTGCCTGTAAGGTTACTGTAAAGGTCAAATAAATGATTTGATATAAAGCATTTGAAATAGTGCTGGGTCACAGTACCTTCTAAATAAATGTCACTCTAAATGAGCATTATCTCTTATCTGGATGCTTTAATAATAGTAATTTGCATTTGAAAAAAAATAAACTTGATATTTTAGTTATTTTAGGAACCCCTCGTACATTGTTTGATTTCATTATCAGAACAAACACATAATATAGCCACAAACAGTAAAAATAGCCCATGAAATTGTGGCAAATGCCAAACATCGGCTATTCCGCATGCAGTCTGCCTCTGGTGCACCTTTTTATATCATAGGAGCTGGAAAGGTAAAGCTCGACTTTCCAGATGCCTTTGCCACATGGCCTGAGTTAAATTTAGGTTTTCACCAATCAGATGAATTTTGCTACATTTACCTTCAGAACCAAGTTAAGTAAAGGACAGGCAAGCTGCCATGAAGCAACTTTGCGGGTGTGGATTCTCTCAACACATCTCTCTCTTAGCAACTCAGTGACTCAGTGATTCTTTACAAAGGCCGCAGGAGTTTTCCCCATCAATTAAAGAAAAGGCCAAGGACTCTGCAGGTGGGGACCATTATTGGAAGCTGAATGTAGAGCCTGTCCCTCCAGTTCATTAATTGAATGTGTAATGTACCTTTCTGTTTAAGTAAATTGAAGGAGTTTTGTTTGCAGATAAACCTTAACTTGTTCAGCCTTGAAGGACTTGGATGGAATTCTTGTCTCTACTTCTTACCAAATGTGTGAATTACAAAGATGATTTTTACTCTAATTTAGTCATCGATAAAATAGGGTCAAAAATACCTAACTTGAATTGGAAAATTAAGGCTAGATGTATGAAATACCTAGTAAAAGATCAAAAACAGAAGGTCATGTTTAGGGGAAGAACAGGTTCAGTTTGCTAACTGACGGATATAAGTTCTCAAGGCTATTTTGTGGTAGATTTGGGACTAGAATCCCCATCTTTAGAAACCTTGCTCTTTCCAGTACACCATTCTGCTTTTCCCAAAAGGAGTAAATGTTGCACCAGCTATTCTCTCTCTCCAGGAAGGAACATGATATTTGATAAGATGGTTTGCTTTTTACAATACATGAAACATCTACAAGACTATGAGTTTTCACACAAAAATGATAAATTTCTAGCTATGACCTTTTAACCCTGACCTGATATAGGTAGGTTAATGTTTGGTGTATTTGTTCTACCACAAGTTGTGAACACAGAGCTGTGGTTTCCACTCTGCTTAAGTGTTAGAATCATCTGGAAAGATTTCAAAGATTATTAAAGGCCAAACTCCACCCAGCCTAAGTGATTCAGAATTTCTAGAAAGTTACCTTGGTGGCTTATTTTTCAAAGTTCCTCAGGTAATTTAAAAGGGTCATGAACCTTTGGTGTAGAGTGAGAATCTATTATCACCTAAGTGTAGGCATATCTAGAAGTAGCTTCTTTACTCTCCTTTCGGAAAACTCAGGCCATTATTCTCATAAAGAAAGCTTTTGAATCATGGAACAATAAAGGACCTTTAGAGAAAACCAGATCTGACCTCTCATTTTTTCCTAAGAACTGTTTATCTAAGCAAACCATTTATCTAGCACCATCCTGGTCTCTTAGAGTACAAATACATCATCACTCTGCCCATCACTGTGGGCTGTGGTTGCCATCATGCTCTGCCCTAAATACTGACTGAAAAGCATGTTTGCCTCCTCTATATACCATATATTTTTCTCTAACAAAACTGTTTATTGCAAAGTGTGTTAGTCAGATGACTTTGAGTTCTTCACTTTTGTGTTGCTCACAGATAATCAAGTTTTGAGAGAGCGGACTTGTACTTTGAAATACAAATGTCAAATAAGCACAAATTACGTCAAGAATTTGTAGTCAGTTAATCAACATTTCACAAGCACTGTGACCTTCATTAGGCAGGACACTTTTGCACCCAGTGATATTCACAAAAAGTCCACCTTAAACAACATTATTCAGTATCATTCATCATGTTAAGCTAGTGGATTATCATCTTATTCATTCTTACTTACACAGTATGGTAACCATGACAAACCAGTCTAGTTTTTGAAAATATGTTTATGTCTGCAATGAAGAAATGGAAGCTACATTTTTTGAGAAACTTTTGGAGAGGCAATACAGATAACTCCTATTTAGAGTCGAATGGACCTTGGTTCCAATCCCAACACATGTATTAATCTCATAAACTCTTCTCTCATAGGTAAATTATAAAATTGAGAAAGACTTCTCAGGAGACTGTGAGGTTTAAAGGAGATAACGAACATAATGGGTTTGAATTCTGCTTTGTACATAAAAAATACCTGCAAATGTACCTGTTGAAAAATATTGTTACATAATATTAGGTGTAAAATAGTAGAGGCATGTTATAGCAAACAAAAAGAAACTAGTAGAGTCTCAAAATGTTTTATCTATCTATATATACATTTGTGTGCATATTCAGTTGTATCTGACTCTTTGCAACCCTGTCGACAGTAGACCTCCAGGCTCCTCTGCCCATGAGATTCTCCAGGATAGACTGCTGGAGTGGGTTGCCATTTCCTCCTTCAGGGGATCTTCCTGACTTAGGGCTTGAACCTGTGTCTCCTATGTCTCCTGCACTGGCAGGCAAACCTTACACTGAGCCACCTGGGAAGTCTACATGTATACATATGCATGTGCTCAGTCACTTCAGTTGTGTCCAATTCTTTGTTACCCTATGGACTGTAGCCCTTCAGGCTCCTCAATCCATGGGATTCTCCAGGGAAGAGTACTGGAGTGGGTGGCCAGATCCTGCAGGAGATCTTCTTGACCCAGGATAGAACCCAGGTTACACACACACACACACATACACACACACACAAACACATACACACACACATACACATACACACACACACACACATACACACACACACATATACACACACACACACACACTGTGACTGAGCTCCAAGTTCTCCTTGGCTTGACTAAATTTTAGGCAGGTTTCTTCCTGACTCTAGGCCTCTGTACTCCCTCTTAGAGTATTTACTTCAGAAAACTTGAAATTGTCATTTTTTTTCTTTGATTCTGTGAGATGCTTCCCAGTCTCTTGCCGGTTTTACAGCCTAGTAAGTGAATTTCTCAAGGACCTGACAACCATCTCTTTGACATGTAAACACTGAAAAAGCTATCACCTTGTGGCAAATAGCAAATTTAGATGACTTAATCAAAGAAACAAAAAAGTTGTAAACTCCAGAATAACTAAATGAACTTGCCATATCCCATTGATCTCCTTAGAGTCTTCCAATACTTTTCCATTAGGTCACATCAGTAGTTAAAAATTGCCTTCTGAGAAATCTGTATGCAGGTCAAGAAGCAACAGTTAGAACTGAACATGGAACAGCAGACTGGTTCCAAATCAGGAAAGGAGTACGTCAAGGCTGTATATTATCACCCTGCTTATTTATCTTATATGCAGAATACATCATGAGAAATGCTGGACTGGATGAAGTGCAAGCTAGAATCAAGATTGCTGGAAGAAATATCAATAACCTCAGATATACAGATGACACCACCCTTTGGCAGAAAGCAAAGAAGAACTAAAGAGCCTCTAGATGAAAGTAAAAGAGAAAAGTGAAAAAGTTGGCTTAAACTCAACATTCAGAAAACTAACAACATGGCATCTGGTCCCATCACTTCATGGCAAATAAATGGGGAAACAATGGAAACAGTAACAGACATTATTTTGGGGGGCTCCAAAATCACTGCAGGTGGTGACTGCAGCCATGAAATTAAAAGATGCTTGCTCCTTGGAAGAAAAGTTATGACCAACCTAGACAGCATATTAAAAAGCAGAGACATTACTTTGCCAACAAAGGTCCGTTTAGTCAAAGCTGTGGTTTTTCCCATAGTCATGTTATGGATGTGAGAGTTGAACTATAAAGAAAGCTGAGTTAATTTTTGTGTATGGTGTTAGAAAGTGTTCTAGTTTCATTCTTTTACAAGTGGTTGACCAGTTTTCCCAGCACCACTTGTTAAAGAGGTTGTCTTTTTTCCATTGTATATCCTTGCCTCCTTTGTCGAAGATAAGGTGTCCATAGGTTCATGGATTTATCTCTGGGCTTTCTATTCTGTTCCATTGATCTATATTTCTATCTTTGTGCCAGTACCATAGTGTCTTGATGACTGTGGCTTTGTAGTAGAGTCTGAAGTCAGGCAGGTTGATTCCTCCAGTTCCATTCTTCTTTCTCAAGATTACTTTGGCTATTAGAGGTTTTTTGTATTTCCATACAAATTGTGAAATTATTTGTTCTAGTTCTGTGAAAAATACCATTGGTAGCTTGATAGGGATTGCATGAACACTTTCTAACACCATACACAAAAATAAACTCAAAATGGATTAAAGATCTAAATGTAAGAACAGAAACTATAAAACTCCTAGAGGAGAACATAGGCAAAACACTCTCCGACATGAATCACAGCAGGATTCTCTATGACCCACCTTCCAGAATATTGGAAATAAAAGCAAAAATAAACAAATGGGACCTAATGAAACTTAAAAGCTTTTGCACAACAAAGGAAACTATAAGCAAGGTGAAAAGACAGCCCTCAGATTGGGAGAAAATAATAGCAAACGAAGCAACAGACAAAGGATTAATCTCAAAAATATACAAGCAACTCCTGCAGCTCAATTCTAGAAAAATAAATGACCCAATCAAAAAATGGGCCAAAGAACTAAACAGACATTTCTCCAAAGAAGACATACAGATGGCTAACAAACACATGAAAAGATGCTCAACGTCACTCATCATCAGAGAAATGCAAATCAAAACCACAATGAGGTACCATTACACGCCAGTCAGGATGGCTGCTATCCAAAAGTCTACAAGCAATAAATGCTGGAGAGGGCGTGGAGAAAAGGGAACCCTCTTACACTGTTGGTGGGAATGCAAACTAGTACAGCCACTATGGAGAACAGTGTGGAGATTTCTTAAAAAACTGGAAATACAACTGCCATATGACCCAGCAATCCCACTTCTGGGCATACACACTGAGGAAACCAGATCTGAAAGAGACACGTGCACCCCAATGTTCATCGCAGCACTGTTTATAATAGCCAGGACATGGAAGCAACCTAGATGCCCATCAGCAGATGAATGGATAAGGAAGCTGTGGTACATATACACCATGGAATATTACTCAGCCGTTAAAAAGAATTCATTTGAATCAGTCCTAATGAGATGGATGAAGCTGGAGCCCCTTATACAGAGTGAAGTAAGCCAGAAAGAGAACATTACAGCATACTAACACACATATATGGAATTTAGAAAGATGGTAACAATAACCCTATATGCCAAACAGAAAAAGAGACACAGATGTACAGAACAGACTTTTGGACTCTGTGGGAGAAGGTGAGGGTGGGATGTTTCAAGAGAACAGCATGTATATTATCTATAGTGAAACAGATCACCAGCCCAGGTTGGATGCATGAGACAAGTGCTTGGGCCTGGTGCACTGGGAAGACCCAGAGGAATCGGGTGGAGAGGGAGGTGGGTGGGGGGATCGGGATGGGGAAGACATGTAACTCTATGGCTGATTCATGTCAATGTATGACAAAACCCACTACAATACTGTTAAAGTAATTAGCCTCCAACTAATAAAAATAAATGAAAAAAAAAATTTTTTTTAATTAAAATTAAAAAAAGAAAGCTGAGTGCTGAAGAATTGATGCTTTTGAACTGTGGTGCTGGAAAAGACTCTTGAGAATCCCTTGGACTGCAAGGAGATCAAATCAGTCCACTTAAAGGAAATTAGTCCTGAATATTCATTGGAAGGATTGATGCTGAAGCTGAAACTCCAATACTTTGGCCACTGATAAGAAGTGTCTTATTTGAAAAGACCCTGATGCTGGGAATGATTGCAGGTGGGAGGAGAAGGGGAAAACAGAGGATGAGATGGTTGGATGGCATTACCCACTCAATGAACATGAGTTTGAGTAATCTCTGGGAGTCGGTGATGGACAGGGAAGCCTGGCATGTTGCAGTCCAGGGGGTCCCAAAGAGTCAGACATGACTGAGCGACTGAACTGAACAAACTGAATCTTCTATTTTTGTGGTTCATTCTCTCTCCTTTGTTGTAATAATCTTGAAGAAAGTCTTCTAAGCCTGTTTATTTTGGCTAGGGCAACTTTTGCTTTGACAATTCACAGAACCCAGTGACATCATCCTTGAATTTACATTTTACATAAAGATTTGGAAAGAAAGATGCAACTTGATGGAACACTTAAAACATTTTTCTATGAAAATGAACATGGATATATTATGGGCCAGAATTCAACTTTCATAGGTACTTATAAGGTAAAGAAATTTCAAATGCTTTTCCACATAAAGATTGGTAAATTTGGTCTGAACTTGCAAGACTTGCATGATTTCTGATGTTTGTTCTTTACACCTTGAGCATATTCCAAGAAAAATTTGAAAAGCTCTGTCTTAAGGTATCTATCAAGTTTACAAGTGGTCAAGCCAGGACCCAACATCTATGCTGAATTATGTTATTAACATACCTCATTATTTATATATCTCCAATAAAAATATTTTTGCTTAGTCAAACTGTTGAGTGTTTTGCATTTTAATATGTCTCATTTTGTTTTTTAATGCATTACCTGCTGCTCAGGGATTTAATAACTGTTGTTTTGATTTTCTGTTTCTAAAGCAGCCAAGTCTTGAAGTGTGTACTTTGATTGGAAAAACATATTTTTAACATCTTTACATTCTCTACTTATAGAGTACGTGTTTGAATTTTTAAGAGGATATTAATAAAATGCTTGCAAAAATAGACCTTTTAGATGATCCCTAAAATTTCTCATTGAAGTACATTAATTTTTTGTTAGCTATAAAAAAGTAGGCAAAATTTGAAAACCAAAAAATTTGTTGTGGTGATGCTTCCCTTGCTCATTAAATAAAACCACTCTTTACATAACTTGCAGGATAAATGGTGCCAATAGGCCTGAAACTGTGATGAGCTTTGAACATTCCAGTGCTCCTCAGAATTAATATCCTAAAAGATTCAGATATTAAATTTGTAGCATTAAAATTCCTGAAGTATTTATGCAACACACAGTTACCACAAATTTGAGAATTTCTTTGAATAAATATGAAAATGTTTACATTAATTTTGCATTGCATTTGTTTTTCATTGTATATATAAATAGAGTAGGGCATCCTGTTTAATTTCCTAAATCCCTATAAACTTGAATTTGGAATTTTTCTTCCTCCATTTATTAGCTGCATGCCCTGGGGCATTGTATTTAAACTCCTTTAGTAGTAATTGCCTCAACTCTAAAATGCAGACAAGATCATATACACCTCGTTGAATAAATTACATGAGATAATTAATGCAAAGCCCTTGCACAGTGCCTTCCATTTCTAAGTGCTCAGTAAATGGTGGTGGTGGTTGTGGTGGTAAAATTGATGAAGTCCTTATAACTGATATGCCTTTATTTAACATAACTGTTTTACCTGTGTTTAATACACTTTAAAATCTACTCCATTATATTAAAAAAAAAATGCAGAGACAGGTCTACCATGAAGTTAATGAAATTTAACTTCCAGGGATTCTCACTTTTACATTTCTTTTCCTAATTAATACTTACTTCCTTAAGTAATGTCTATAGTCTACTTTCATATTCTCTTTTCAAAGAGGGCTTACAATTTTTGCAATATTTAGGCCTGGATCATGCCTGTCTACTTTTCTAATTAATTTTTAGAGAAACATTAAAAATTAACTTATTCAACAAAAATGTATATATGGATATGTTAAGAATCATATAAATAGAGTAGGGATGCTTAATAGAAAATAGCTATCAATTTTTAATAAATGGATTGTATCAGTTATAAAGACTTGTTCTTTATAAAATACATATCACTTTTAAACTGCCTTTTTTTTAAAGTTCCCTTTTAATGGTGAATGGGAACGAACAAAATATTAGAAAAGAATAGGCTCTGAAAGTAAACAGAAATGATTTCAAAGGAAAGGAACGAAGATGTTCCACATTCTCTGTAGTCCTGGCTGGAATTCCACAACATCCACAGGTGCTATGTACCAAGGCTTGTCTGTCCCCATCTCTTTATAGGCTTGCCTGTATTATTTTGAGAAATTTTAAAGAGAGTACACACACAGAAGAAGATAAACTTCAGATTTAAAAACAAAAATAAAAAAAATATTGTTTCATAAAGATATTGTTTAATTGGTGAGAAATTCTCTGAAATTTAAGCTGTACGTCTTTCAACTCCAGCAAAAAGACATATTCCTTTATACATTATGAAAACAGGCAAATCTATTTTCTATTCACCTATAAAACAACAGATGTTCTTCTGTGTCACCTAGAAGATTTTATATGTCAGAGTGAATAACATGTCCCTATTCTTGCATTTTGCCATTATTTTCAGCAACAGCAAGCGATAATTTTTATAAATCCTTTGCCATAGTTCATGTAATCTTCTTTAAAAATGCAAATCTATTTTTTAAAGCTTCATGTTTTATTATGCCTAAGCTATTTGTATCCTTTCCTTTACATTTCTTTCAAACCACCTGTCCCTAAATATTACACCTTTTACATAATTTCTTCTATCGGCTGGCAAAGTTCCTCTGCCCTTGCTCTCCACTAAAGACAAAAGAAGAGGCAAACTGCAGGCCCATCAATCAAAAACAACACAGTCAGCACCAAGTCCAATAATGAAAACCATGATTTCATAAATCATCTTCCACAGGTTGGGGTCATCCTTAAAGAAAAAAATCTTATCAGGTGAAGCTGAATATTCTCATGGTCTTTCATTCTTCAGTCTTATTTAATGAAAACAATAGAATGGCTGACAGAATACAAATGTGTAACCTTTTTAACTTAAAAAAGAAATGCCCAACTATGCCCTTGAAATAAGCTGAAATCAAGGTATTTTTCCCTCGAACTGTTCAGCCATTTTTTTCTTTAACAGTTTGGCAATGAGTTAACTTTATTATTTTTTTTTTTCTTACTTTTTTCAGATATGTGTGTTTAATTCAATCAAGTGGAGATTAAATTTAAGAACTCTGTTTCAGAAAGCTATTTCCTGGCAGTGACTAGCACTAGCTGCAAAAAGAAAGTTGACATGGCATTTTTGTTTTAACTGAATCAACAACTCTTGTGTAAATTCCGTGCTGAGACCCAGAGCCCCTATCCACATATTAGGATGTAAAATAAGCAGCTTGTAATCACTAAGTGGATTCATTTTGCACAAAGATTTATCTCTTTAAAAATATAAACTATATTTGCAATCCTAGTTAAATAGGTTTGAGTCAAATAAAGTTTGATTGGGCATACATAGTATCATATACTTAATCAAAGTTTTCAAATTGATTTTGCTAAGACATCCCTGCTAGGCATATTCCAAGTCTCTAATATGATTCAATAAAATCTATTTTTTTTGGATTTGAATTAGCCACATTTACTGGGATATCCACCTTGTTCAAAGACCTAGACCTGGTTTGAATAATATAAAATTCACTTAGTAGTGGGATGGAGACATGATGCGGGGGCATGCCCTCATATGTAGACAGAGAATAGCAGCGTGCCTAAAGAACAAATCGTTTGAGTTTAAAAATTAATGAATGGGAAAATGAAGTAGATACAAAAAGAAGAGAGACATGTAAGATGCCTTGCTGAGTGTAGGTAGGAGATGCCTCAGGCAACACTGTACATTAGCATTTTTGAAGTATATTAAATAGAATTCAGAAATCTAAAGCAGAAAAAATTTATTCTTCAGGTGTGGTTTTGTGGCTGACGTGAGAAAACCAGCTGATTTCACAAGCTTCCATTGTCTTATTTAGTAAACATTCTGGAAACATCTATTCAGAAGAGGCTGCTATTTACAGGCATTTTGAATTCTTATCAATTTTCTGCCTGCTACATAATGTAAAAGCAATGAATGGCTACACTGCATCGTTCACAGTTTCAACTATATGTGATTATCTGGTCCACTGGGCTACTGTAGTGTATTTCTGAAATGAATAGCAGATAAACCCGTAATAGTCCATTTCATACAGAGACATTTGTCTCGGTTTAAATTAAGGGCCTAAATATCTACTTATTTCCATTCTGGTTTATAAGTACAGAATCATCATAAAAGCAATATTAGCTCCCTGATTATATCTGGAATTCTGGAAGTGCTGGGCGACAGCTATCAATCTCATTCCTGGTGGTTTAGTATCCCCACTGTAAAATGAATAACACATTTACTGAATAAAGGACAGAAGATCCAGGAAGGATTTGTGGGAAATTTTCCTCAAGATACTGCATTATGTCTTTTTATATAAATAATGTATTTGTGTGTGCCAAGGTACACACTGTATTTGAATAAGAAATCAAAATATAGCTGATGTTTGAACAAAATTTTTATTATTATTTAACCAATTAGAATCACTAATATGTTTAGTTACTATATTTGAATAACTTCAGCTAAACAAATTCTTTATCATTAAAGTATTGTCAAGATAGTATGATTTTTAAATAAAAGTTTTGAAAGAATAAACACATATTAGGCAAAATTTAAAATAAAATAATTATCATATATTTTGGGGGGCAGAATTCATACCTATGTAGAAAAGTTAGAAAACCCTACATATGAAAATAATATGTCTGGGAAAGAAGGAGAAAGAATGTAGTATTTGTAATGCTTTATTTTTACATAGAAAAATTAGTAACCAAAAACAAATAAAGTAAAATGTTAATATCTGCTGAAACAGGCAGTGAGTGTATAAGCCTTTCATTTATTTTCTCTATATTGAAAATCTCTCATAATTACAAAAGGAAATCTTGAAAGTATTATTTAACAAAAAACATAAAGGAGTCATAAAATTGACAGAAAATTATGAATCATGTAGAAGTATCCTACACAAATTTTGCATGGATGCCAATTAATTGCCAAATCTTCAACTCTTAGTAAAACAAATTGAGATTTTTTTCTCTGTAATGATTTTCAAGTTTATAAACAATAAAAACTTCCTTAAGAATACCAAATCAGTAAAAGAAATGACCTTCTGTGTTTATAGGAATTAATTCATATAAATCAACCATGTAGAATATTCCTTATTGTCACTGATTGAGCCTTAAAACGTTACACTTTTTCTGCATTTTGTCTGTGTGTGTGTGTGTGTGTGTGTGTGTGTGTATTCATATAAAAGAGGATACTACTACATTTCCAAGTTTGCAATGGAACATTTTCTTTCCATATCCACAGGCTGTGGCCTTATTGAAAATAATTTTTTTTTTTTTTGCAGAATTTCTTCTGAACATCTTTGAAATATTTAACTTTTAGAAAAAGAAATATTGACCCATATAACATTATTTTCTTGTTAACACTCATCAATGTGAAAATAGTATAACAATTCAATAAAATTTGATTTTTTTTAGTGCAATTCAATGAATTTTATATGCATGAACTTTGTAAAGCAAGGGTCTACAAAACACATATGGTATCTAATGGACACACTTTAAAAAATTATTAATATTAAAACAAAGACATGTGTATGATAGTTCAGGATGGTTTAATGTCTAGTAGTCCTTCAAGCAGAGCTAAGAGAACAACTAAAGAATGCTAATTCTATTTATAATAATCCTAGAGAAGATTTGACCTCTTTTTTTGTTATTCTATGGAGTCCAATAAGGTTAAAATTAAGTCAAATGGTATTCCAAGCCTTGAGATTTTTACTCTAATATTTATTAATTAAACTTAAAACATTTAACATGTACAAAGTAGAAAAGTTCTGGGGGGAAAACATGTTTATGAAGGAAGACTTTGTAGCACGGCTTATCATTTTTCCATTTATTCTTGTGAGCAACACAATATTTTGATTACCCGATCCAGGTATTATTCAGAAACTATCCAAGATTTTGTCTTTAGCCATCTGGCTACACATCTAAAGGTGACTAATTGCACCCTTCTAAAATTATCCATTCTCAACATTGTGTGTGTGTATGTGTGTGTTTGTGTATTAGTCTTTTTTTCTCATTCAGGACATATTCAAAATTTTCCTCCTTATCAAAGCCTTTAGCAATTATCTCCTTACTCAAGGACCTCTCTTCCCTTAAACTCTTGATGCATCTGTATTGAGTTTCCCATAGCTTTGACTGAAGTTAAATTTTCTTTAATTTATTTATTTATTAAATTTTCTTCTTAAATTTTTTCTTAAATTTTATTTAACAATGCCCTCAAAGTAGTACTCTGCGCTATTCAGGGGACATTTGGACTCTTGATACCTAGTTGATTTATTAACCATTGTAGAGCAAGAAATAAAACTATGATATAAACTACATTTCCTCTAAGCTTGATCCTTTTATCTAGTGAGATGACCAGTGAACCAGTGAAATTGTTCAGTCATATCTGACTCTTTGCCATCCCATGGACTGTAGCCTACCAGGCTCCTTCATCCATGAATTTTCCAGACAAGAATACTGGAGTGAGTTGCCATTTCCTTCTCCAGGGGATCTTCCCGACCTAGGGATGGAACCCAGGTCTCCTGCATTGCAGACAGATGCTTTACCATCTGAGCCACCAGGGAAGCCTATATGGGCTGCAAAACTGTGGTTTAAATATAGCTTCAAGGACTTTATCAATGTTTATGCTTTTAGCTTTCCCAGTGAAACCAGCTATCTTGGAATTCTCTGTAATTAAAAAAAAAAAAATTGCCATCAAGAGCAACATCCATTGTGTTCTTCAAATACCCTCTTAAAACTGCACATGAGATTTTCCCCACAATTCAACACTTAAGGAAGGAATTAATATGTGTTTCCTAATAAACTGCTATTTTTGTGGTTGTTTAGACTCTAAGTCATGTCTGACTGTTGTGACACCTTGGACTGTAGCCGGCCAGGCCCTTCTATCCGTGAGATTTCCCTGGCGAGAATATCAAAGTGTGTTACCATTTCCTTTTCCAGGGGATGTTCTTGATTGAACCCATGTCTCCAGCACTGCAGGCAGATTTTTCACGACTGAGCCATGGGAGAAACCAAATCTACCTGCATCCTTCACTGAAGCCCACGCCTCCCTTTCTCAAGTTCAGTTTAGTGCAGTCGCTCAGTCGTATCTGACTTTCTGAGACCCCATGGACTGCAGCACACCAGGCCTCCCTGTCCATCACCAACTCCCGGAGTTTACCCAAACTCATGTCCATTGAGTTGGTGATGCCATCCAACCACCTCAGTCTCTGTCCTCACCTTCTTCTCCTGCCTTCAATCTTTCCCAGCATTGGGGTCCTTTCAAATGAGTTAGTTCCTTGCATTAGGTGGCCAAAGTATTGGAGCTTCAGCATCAGTCCTTCCAATGATTATTCAGGGCTGATTTCCTTTAGGATGGACTGGTTGGATCTCCTTACTCTCCAGGGACTCTCAAGAGTCCTCCAACACTACAGTTCAAAAGCAACAATTTTTCAGGGCTCAGCTTTCTTTATAGTCCAACTCTCATATCCATAACATGACTATGGGGGAAACCACAGCTTTGACTAGACAGACCTTTGTTGGCAAAGTAATGTCTCTGCTCTTTTTTTTTTTTTGAAAATAACATTTTGGTTTATTTGGGAGAACTTGAAGTAGAAATACAATTTCACCTCTAATAGTTTTTGTCCTAAAACTCTGGTATGTGCTTTGTCTAATTAGTTGTATTAACAGGAAACTAAATTTTGGATGCTGATTCTGGAAATCTGTATGTACTTAAAGGGGATAATTTAACTTTCTTTCTTTTTTTTTTTTTTTTTTATCAGTTGGAGGCTAATTACTTCACAACATTTCAGTGGGTTTTGTCATACTCAGATTGGGAGAAAATAATAGCAAATGAAGAAACAGACAAAGGATTAATCTCAAAAATATACAAGCAACTTCTGAAGCTCAATTCCAGAAAAATAAATGACCCAATCAAAAAATGGGCCAAAGAACTAAACAGACATTTCTCCAAAGAAGACATACAGATGTCTCTGCTTTTTAATATGCTGTCTAGGTTGGTCAAAACTTTTCTTCCAAGGAGCAGGTGTCTTTTAATTTCATGGCTGCAATCACCATCTGAAGTGATTTTGGAGCTCAAAAATAAAGTATGTCACTGTTTCCACTCTTTCCCCATCTATTTGCCATGAAGTGATGGGATCAGATGTCAAGCTGTTAGTTTTCTGAATGCTGAATTTTAAGCCAAATTTTTCATCAAGAGGCTCTTTAGCTCTTCTTCACTTTCGCCAAAGGGTGGTGTCATCTGTATATCTGAGGTTATCGATATTTCTTCTGGCAATCTTGATCCCAGCTTGTGCTTCTTCCAGTCCAGCATTTCTCATGATGAACTCTGCATATAAGTTAAATAGAGGGGTGACAATATACAGCCTTGACAGACTCCTTTTCCTATTTGGAACCAGTCTGTTGTTCCATGTCCAGTTCTAACTATTGTTTCCTGACCTGCATACAGATTTCTCAAGAGGTAGGTCAGGTGGTCTGGTATTCCCATCTCTTTCATAATATTCCACAGTTTGTTGTGGTCCACACAGTCAAAGTCTTTGGCATAGTCAATATGGCAGAAGTAGATGTTTTACTGGAACTCTCTTGCTTTTTTGATAATCCAACAGGTGTTGGCAATTTGATCTATATTCCTCTTCCTTTTCTAAATCCAGCTTGAACATCATGGTTCACGTAATGCTGAAGCCTGGCTTGGGGAATTTTGAGCATTACTTTACTAGTGTGTGAGATGTGTGCAATTGTGTGGTAGTTTGAGCATTCTTTGGCATTACCTTTCTTTGAGATTGGAATGAAAACTGACCTATTCCAGTCCTGTGGCCACTGCTGAGTTTTCCAAATTTGCTAGCATATTGAGTTCAGCACACTCACAGCATTATCTTTTAGGATTTGAAATAGCTGATCTGGAATTCCATCATCTCCACTAGCTTTGTTTGTAGTGATGCTTCCTAAGGCCCACTTGACTTCGCATTCCAGGATATCTGGCTCTGAGTGATCACACCATCATGATTATCTGAGTCATAATAATCTTTTTTGTATACTTCTTCTGTGTATTCTTACCACTTCTTAAGATCTTCTGCTTCTGTTAGGTGCATACAATTTCTGTCCTTTATTGTGCCCATCTTTGCATGAAATATTCCCTTCGTATCTCTTATTTTCTTGAAGAGATCTCTACACTTTCTCATTCTATTGTTTTCCTCTATTTCTTTCCACTGATCACTGAGGAAGGCTTTCTATTCTTTCCTTGCTATTCTTTGGAAATCTGTATTCAAATGAGTATGTCTTTTCTTTTCTCCTTTGCCTATCACTTCTCTTCTATTCACAGCTATTTGTAAGGCCTCCTCAGACAACCATTTTGCCTTTTAGTATTTTTTTTTTCCTTGGGAATGGCCTTGATCCCTGCCTCCTGTACAATGTCATGAACCTCTGTTCATAATTCTTCAGGCACTCTGTCTTTCAGATCTCATCCCTTGAACCTATTTCTCACTTCCACTGTAGAAGCGTAAGGGATTTGATTTAGGTCATACCTGAATGGTCTAGTGGTTTTCCCTACTTTCTTAAATTTAAGTCTGAATTTGGCAATAAGGAGTTTATGGTCTGAGCCACAGTCAGCTACCAGTCTTGTTTGTGCTGACCATATAGAACTTCTCCATCTTGTAGGTCTTCATAGAACTGTTCAGCTTCAACTTCTTCAGCATTACTGGTCAGGGCATAGACTTGGATTACCATGATATTGAATGGTTTGCCTTGGATAAGAACAGAGATCATTCTGTAGTTTTTGAGGTTGCATCGAAGTACTGCATTTTGGACTCTTGTTGACTATCAGGGATACTCCGTCTCTTCTAAAGGATTTTTGCCCACAGTAGTAGATATAATGGCCATCTGAGTTAAATTTACCCTTTCCAGTCCATTTTAGTTTGCTGATTTCTAAAATGTAGATGTTCACTCCTGCCATCTCCTGTTTGACCACTTCCAATTTGACTTGATTCATGAACCTAACATTCCAGGTTCCTATGCAGTACTGCTCTTTAGAGCATGGGACTTTACTTCCATCACCAGTCACATCCACAACTGGGTGTTGTTTTTGCTTTGGCTCCATCCCTTCATTCTTTCTGGAGTTATTTCTCCATTGATCTCCAGTAGCATATTGGGCACCTACCAACCTGGGGAGTTTCTCTTTCAGTGTCCTATCTTTTTGCCTTTTCATACTGTTCATGGGGTTCTCAAGGCAAGAATACTGAAGTGGTTTGCCGTTCCCTTCTCCAGTGGACCACATTCTGTCAGAATGCTCTACCATGACCCCTCTGTCTTGGGTGGCCCTACATGGCATGGCTTATTGTTTCATTGAGTTAGGCAAGGCTGTAGTCCATGTGATCAGGCTGGTAGACAATGACAGCTACCCAATCCATCGTCCTTCTATTTTAAAACTGGCCTCCAGGAAACCCAGAGCTAATATTTAAACTCACTTTAATTGCTAATCTTACATTTCCCTTCCTGTCATGCTCTCCACATTTTTAATACGTAATTCTTGGATTTTTTCCCCTTGTAATTATTTTACAACTTAAATTTACTTTACAAGAAAATCTTTTGGAAGTAGACTAGACAAAAATGAATGGATACATTCATAAATAAATGAATGAACAAATGAATCATTATGTTCCACATTATGGCATCCATTAATTCTAATAAGATAAATTGGCACGTTCTATCCACTCTTGTTTGCCTGTATCATCAAAGCAAGTCACAGTAGGATAATACTTTAAAGTGTTTCAATAGTGAAATTTAAAAACAGTAGCTGATTCTTAACCATAAATTAGAAATCTCTGCTCCCAGATAAACAAAAGGTTTAAATATTTATTTAATTTAATATTAAAGATTATGGAAATATACATTAATATGTACAAGACTGGACCTTTAATCAGATATTAGAAGGGTATACATTAAGCAATTCAACTTTATGTTAATCTGTTTACCACTTAGGGTTGAGAAGACAGTCATCTCAGAGCAGATATTTGCTTTGTGAGGAAACAGCTGAGTGTTGTAAGTTGTACACATTTACAGAGAATATGAATTTATGCAAGTTTGGGGGAAGAGCAATAAAATTTGTGACTTGCCATACTCTAAAATCCTTGGTCTGGATTGCTGTTGGTGTTAGGGTGCAGGGATGGGAAAGAGAATTCAGGGGGAAATGAATAATTTTTTAAAAGGTATTTAAATACTTCTAGGATAGGAGAGACCAAAATCCTAACTGATGACTTGAAGCCAGGGCAGATTGCTTTATTAGAGCACAGTAGTTCCAATAGAGGCCCATGGGCGACAAGATCTCTGGAGTAAACTACTATAAATAAGGCAAAACTTGTCTGGTGACCCAGATCTTACATGAAGTTTTCTCAGGGTTCATAAGGAGTGGCCTATTTCTACGTGTAGTTTGTGTTTGAGGTTGGAAAATTCTGATAATTCAGCTGCTTAGGTTTAGTATTTACATTCTGGCAAACCTGACTTTGCAAATGAGCTCTGTTTAGTTCAGTTCAGTTCAGTCGCTCAGTCATGTCTGAGTCTTTGTGACCCCAAGAACTACAACAGGCTGAGCTTCCCTGTTCATCACCAACTGCCAGAGCTTGCTCAAACTCACATTCATCGAGTTGGTGATGCCATCTAACCATCTCATCCTCTGCCATCCCCTTCTCTTCCCGGTTTCAACTTTTCCCAGCATCAAGATCTTTTCAAATGAGTCAGTTCTTTGCATCAGGTGGCCAAAGTATTGGAGTTTCAGCTTCAGTATCAGTCCTTTCAATGAATATTCAGGACTGATTTCCTTTAGGATTGACTGGTTTGATCTCCTTGCATTCTAAGGGACTCTCAAGAGTCTTCTACACCACAGTTCAAACGCATCAATTCTTCAGTGCTTAGCTTTCTTTATAGTCCAACTCTCACATCCATACATGACTACTGGAAAAACCATAGTTTTGACTAGATGGACCTTTGTCGGCAAAGTAATGTCTCTACTTTTTAATATGTTTTTTAGGCTGGTCACAGCTATTCTTCCAAGGAGCAAGCATATTTTAATTTAATGGCTGCAGTCATCATCTGCAGTGATTTTTTTTTTTCCAGTGGGTTTTGTCATACATTGATATGAATCAGTGATTTTTGAACCCAAGAAAATAAAATCTATTTCCATTGTTTCACCACCTATTTGCCATGAAGCAATGGGACTGGATTCCACTATCTTGGCTTTTTGAATATTGAGTTTTAGGCCACCTTTTTCACTCTCCTCTTTCACTTTCATCAAGAGGCTCTTTGGTTCTTTGCTTTCTGCCATAAGGGTGGTGTCACTCTGTGAGCTCCGTGAAGGTTGGATTATTTTTGTTATCAGGATTTTGGTATCCTATTATGAAAAATGATGGTAACAACAGTGCATTCCTATTGGGTTCTGTAAGGATGAAACAGCTTAATATATGTAAATCTCTAAAAACCTCAGGTATCTTGCAAGTTCTAAATGAGAGATTGCTTATTATTATAGCCAATCAGTATGTTTGGCCATATTTATCAAGATGGATTTGCCATTAATTGAGGGTTTGTACATAACTGGCCATTGAAAAATGTGCTAAAGTTTTGTGGTGAAAATATCAACCATCAACAGAAAAGGAGACAGAAGCTCATTTTTATAATCACAGGCTTGTTTCTAATTAACAGTAGGTCCATAAGTAAACCACTTAGAGTTTCTGAGCCTTAATTTCCATATCTGAAAAATAAAAAAATGAGCTAGTCTAGAGAATCCCTAAGTTCTTTTGGCCCTAAGATTTTATTAGTGTTTCAATACTCCTAATGTGTGAGTATCATATTCTGAGTCCTTTGCTAGGTATTATAAGAGGAACAGAAAAAACACAAGCCAGCTCCCTTTCCTAAAGAGGTTGTGATCCCAATATGTCTAAAGAGCCTTTTAATCCACATTTGCACTACACAATAACCTTCTCAATTATATGAGCTTTGTTAAGTATTTTCCTGATTTTGCAGACCAAAGCAGCTTTCAGCCATTGGAAAATGCGATGCAAAGCCAGGATGGCTAGCATTTACAGATTCTGAGCTTCTCTTTTTGAGTGATCAGTGGCAGTCCTATTAAAATAGAATCTACACTTTCACATTTTACTGACAAGGGATTACACTAAATAAAACGTTTTTGATTGACACATATTTCCTATTACTCAGATTGTCCTTTGCTGCCAAACCAACAATCCAAATAGGTTCACGACAAAAATGTGAGGAGGTCTAGTACTCTCCTGACTATTAAGAATGATGAGAAGTACTATGCCTCCCTCTAGCCTTCCTGATGTCCTTTCTTTATCTTCAACACCATTATTTATTTTTAGCAAATTTTTCCTCTGACTTCTTAAACCGATAACTATGATGTAAGAAACTGTCAGTGATAATGGACTTCTCTGAATTTGTATTAAACATATATATAATGATTTATTCTCTTTTCCAATTTAATATGGAATTTGTGATTGACCTGAAATTCCTTAGGTCTTTTTTCCTATTAAGAGAAGAAATCAGTAACATGAACTAAGTGCATTTAATTATTTTCAAATAATTATGTGGAAGGTGATACCGGATCAGAAATTGCCGGGTATTATGTACTGGCACATTTTCCCTGCAATAGTCCCACAGACTACCTTGCAGGTCTGAAACAACATAAAAACCTGCCATGCAAAATAGTCTCCCTGGTACCAGCCAAGCTTATTTTTAAGGCTCATTGTCTTTAAAATTGATCTATCAGGTATCCAGTTCTTTAGCTTATCTTTTCCAAAGGCAGAATCCTCAAACCCTGCACATTTGCAAGATGCATTCTTAACTCTGGACTTTTAAAGACTAATAAAATCCGCAACAGAAGGCTATGAACCATAAATGGGGATTTTCCTCATGATAATTGAACTATATGAAGCCTTATTCTTAGATATCCCATATCTTAATCCATACCCAGTTTTAAAAGGGCCTGTTTCCATGACATCAGAAACACCTTGTTATTCAGGACAGAGGAGAATGAAATGCTGCATGATTAATGACACTATCTAAATACTGGCACAAGCTGGCAAGCTCTTTCAAAGGAGGCGTGTTTGACTGCATTCTGCCCAACACAACAACTCATTAAGCAATATTTTCCCCATTAATGTTTAGTATTAAATACTGAATGAAAAACTAAATATCATACAAAAAAACAAATTGAAAACAGCACAGTAGGGTTTAGGCGAAGTAGCCAACAGCCTCCCCTTCATTTGGAAGACAGCTTGCATACCTATTCCAGAGATTAATGAGCAATCAGTTCTAAATTAAACCAAGACCAGCATTTAAAGCTTTTTTCCCCTCTGTTGAAAGCACGGCTATGAGTTACACTAACTGAGATAAAATACAGTATTAGCCTTTCCATGTGTTGTGAAATGTGGTTAGAAACATGAAAGATTGTTTCTGAAACATTTCCTTCAGTTTTTCATCATTTATTTTCCTACACAATTTGAAAGGAAATGGGCCATGATGAGGTCAGTAGTTTCTGCCACATGATGTAGAATCTTGCTCTCTGTCAGTCACTCAAAAAACAGTCACCTCTTTGAAGATGGAATAATAAAACTGCTTTTATGAACATCACAGATCCTATCATAGGTGGCTAACACAGAATTTCAATTCTATATAAACTGTCAAAAGAAACTACCTTTCACTAGGAGCACTGATACAGTTTTTATGAGAGAGAATACTGCAGAGCCTGTTACATTGCTATGTGCGTTACGGTGAGATATTTGCAAATATAGAGAGACGTGGTTTAACTCACGACATAACTGGATCCTTAAAATGCAAAACTAGTCCTAGGGTTTACTGGTGAGGCTTGATTCAAAAAACCCAATATAGGAAGCAATTCATAAATTTATCATTTAGAGATTATTAATCCAGATCTCTAATCTTAGGACATCTATGGAAAAACTTGCATAATTGTGTGTGCATGCATATTATTAATACATCATTTTATTTGTGTGTGCACATATATATTTTTTCTGAGATGAATTTTATGATTTAGCATTAGATTCTAAAAGAGAAATTTGATATCAAACTTTTAAAAATTAGTACATAAGGTGATATTTCTATACTTTGGCTATACATTAAAAATTACCTATGGAAGTTTAGAGATTATCAATATCAGAAACCTGATTAAAATCAATATCAAAGTTGGTCTGAGTCAGAATAGCAATAGACACAATCAAGGCATGAAAATTTTTTAAAAGCCTCAAATCTCCCTCCCATCTCACTCCCCATCCCACTCCTCGAGGTTGCTACAGAGCCCCTGTTTGAGTTTCCTGAACCATAGAGCAAATTCCCCTTGGCTATCTATTTTACATATGGAGTTTCAAAAGGGAGGGAATATAAGTATACCTATGGTTGATTCATATTGAGGTATGACAGAAAAATTCTGTAAAGCAAGATGGTCAACACCAAAATCAGATTGATTATATCCTTTGCAGCCAAAGATGGAGAAGCTCTATACAGTCAGCAAAAACAAGACTGGGACAGGACTGTGGCTCAGATCATGAACTCCTTATTGCCAAATTCAGACTTAAATTGAAGAAAGTAGGGAAAACCACTAGACCATTCAGGTATGACCTAAATCAAATCCCTTATGACTATACAGTGGAAGTGAAAAATAGATTTAAGGGACTAGATCTGATAGACAGAGTGCCTGATGAACTACGGACGGAGGTTCGTGACATTGTACAGGAGACAGGGATCAAGACCATCCAAAAGGAAAAGAAATGCAAATGCTGTCTGAGGAGGCCTTACAAATATCTGTGAAAAGAAGAGAAGTGAACAGCAAAGGAGAAAAGGAAAGATATACCGATTTGAATGCAGAGTTCCAAAGAATAGCAAGGAGAGATAAGAAAGCCTTCCTCAGTGATCAGTGCAAAGAAATAGAGGAAAACAATAGAATGGGAAAGACTAGAGATCTCTTCAAGAAAGTTAGAGATACCAAGGGAACATTTCATGCAAAGATGGGCTCGATAAAGGACAGAAAATGTATGGACCTAACAGAAGCAGAAGATATTAAGAAGAGGCAGCAAGAATACACAGAAGAACTGTACAAAAAAGGTCTTCACAACCCAGATAATCACAATGGTGTGATCACTCACACTCACCTAGAGCCGGACATCCTGGAATGTGAAGTCAGGTGGGCTTTAGGAAACATCACTTCAAACAAAGCTAGTGGAGGTGATGGAATTCCAGTTGAGCTATTTCAAATCCTAAAAGATGGTGCTGTGAAAGTGCCGCACTCAATATGTCAGCTAATTTGGAGAAAGCAGCAGTGGGCACGGGACCGGAAAAGGTCAGTTTTCATTCCAATCTCAACAAAAGGTAATGCCAAAGAATGCTCAAACTACCGCACAATTGCACTCATCTCACACGCTAGTAAAGTAATGCTCAAAATTCTCCAAGCCAGGCTTCAGCAATATGTGAACCGTGAACTCCAGATGTTCAAGCTGGTTTTATACAAGAGGAACCAGAGATCAAATTGCCAATATCCACTGGATCATCGAAAAAGTAGGAGATTTCCAGATAAACATCTATTTTTGCTTTATTGACTGTGCCAAAAGCCTTTGACTGTGTGGATCAAAATAAACTGTGGAAAATTCTGAAAGAGATGGGAATACCAGACCACCTGACCTGCCTCTTGAGAAACCTGTATGCAGGTCAGGAAGCAACAGTTAGAACTGGACATGGAATAACAGACTGGTTCCAAATAGGAAAAGGAGTACATCAAGGCTGTATATTGTCACGCTGCTTATTTAACCTATATGCAGAGTACATCATGAGAAATGCTGGGTTGGAGGAAGCACAGGTTGGAATCAAGTTTGCCGGGAACCAATTACCTCAGATATGCAGATGATATCACCCTTATGGCAGAAAGTGAAGAACTAAAGAGCCTCTTGATGAAAGTGAAAGAGGAGAGTGAAAAAATTGGCTTAAAGCTCAGCATTCAGAAAACTAAAATCATGACATTTGGTCCCATCACTTCATGGCAAATAGATGGGGAAACAGTGGAAACAGTGGCTGACTTTATTTTTTTGTGCTCCAAAATCACTGCAGATGGTGATTGAAGCCATGAAATTAAAAGACGTGTGCTCCTTGGAAGGAATGTTATGACCAACGTAGACAGCATATTAAAAAGCAGAGACATTACTTTGACAACAAATGTCCGACTAGTCAAAGCTATGGTTTTTCCAGTAGTCATGTATGGATGTGAGAGTTGGACTATAAAGGAAGCTGAGCAGAGAAGAATTGATGCTTTTGAACTGTGGTGTTGGAGAAGACTCTTGAGAGTCCCTTGGACTGCAAGGAGATCCAACCAGCCCATCCTAAAGGAGATCAGTCCTGGGTGTTCATTGGAAGGACTGATGCTGAAGCTGAAACTTTAGTATTGGCCACTTGATGCAAAGAACTGACTCATTGGAAAAGGCCCTGATTCTGGGAAAGATTGAGGGCAGGAGGAGAAGGAGAAAACAGAGGATGAGATGGTTGGATGGCATCACCGACACAATGGACATGGGTTTTATGGACTCGGGGAGTTGGTGATGGACAGGGAGGCCTGGCGTGGTGCCGTTCATGGGGTCGGAAAGAGTCAGACATGACTGAGCCACTGAACTGTACTGAAAAAACAAATAAATTTAAAAAAATAAGCCTCAAATCTTGAGATGACCAATAACCAGAATAAGTGGCACAGACTATATATGCTATTGAAACATTGAAAATGGGAGTTTGCAGTAAACTGATGTGGCCAGAGAAGATCTCCTGGAAGAGGTTTGACTATGACATCAAGTTGAGAATTGAGTAGCTTTCAGAATAGAGGATATGAATTAAGTAACTTCAAAATTGGTTATGAAGAACTTCGTAATTATTTAGAAACATAACTATCATATAACCTAAGTATATCAGTAGAAGGTCAAATTGTAGACCCCCAAAGATAAGTTCACATACAAATCCCTGGAAATGTGAATGTGATCTTATGTGGGAAAATGGGTCTCGGTATAAGTAATTAAGTTAAGGAAAATGCCATCATGGATTTTTTGAGTGGGCCCCATATCCAGGGAGAATTGTCTTTAGAAAGGACACACAAAGGAGAGACCAAAAGAAAGAAGAGGAAGAGGCAATGTTACTTACGGAAAGTTAGAGCAGTGCAGACACAACCCAGGAACATGTGCCCCAATAGAAACTGGATGATACAAGGAATTGGATGTCCCCTAAGCTCTCCAGATGGAGCACACTGCCCAGCCAACATCCTGATTTTGTACTTTGGGTCTCCAGAAGTGAGAGAGATGTTTCTGATCTTTAAGTCACCAAGCTTGTGATAATTGTTGTGGCAGCCACAAAGCATTGTGTATCCCTCCAGGATCCCATCAGGATAACTGTCCATGGAATTCTCCAGGAAACAATACTGAAGTGGGTTGCCGTTCCCTTCTCCAGGGGATTTTCCTGAACCCAGGGTTCGAATCTAGGTCTCCTGCATTGCAGGCCTATTCTTTACTATCTGAACCACCATGGAAGCCCACAGGACACCAGTAAGATATCTTATTCTTTTTAGCTATTAGTAGATAACCTAATAATCACCACAGTTTAATTCACTTGATTGAAATTACAATCCTGGAAAAAAGTATACTATGTGCTTCTTGTCGGATGTTTCTTCAAAATGACTTTGGGTCAAGGGTGCTTTTAGGTGAAATGATAGCAATTTTTCAGAGGTGAATCATCAGTATTCTTAAAAGTAAACTCATTCTCTCATTGGTCTTCTCTGTACAATTTTCTTCCTGTGAAATGTCCCATCCTCCTTACCCATCTCCACTGCCATCATTGCCATAACTTACAATTACATAGCCCCTGCTATATGCCAGTATATTATATAAGAACATCCCTTTAATACTCAGAGCAGTCCTATGATATAAGCACTATTATAAGGACGAGGAATGGAAACAGAGCTTGAGATTTATCCAGAAATAAAGTAAAGAAAGAGAACTAGGAAGAGAAAAATAAACTGCTAATGAAGATGCAGTTTCAGATAGTGACAATAAATTGTGTGTTCAAGTAAGATATAACATGCGTGTTCAAAGAGCATAGTTCCTTCCCAAGCTGAAGTTCATGTGATCTTAACTTGTACATAAGAGTAATAAGACATTCACAGGAACTCAGAAGCAGGATGCACATAAAGACTACTCTATATTAGTGTAGTAGAGATTAGATTCAGGAAAGAGCAAAGTGAGGGGTGAGAAGAAGTTCAATAAGGATGCTTTTATTTTTATTAATAGTAGTATTACCATTATCACTTAGAAGATGATTAGATCAAATGCTTGTCTAGAACCACTCTCAAAGCATGGGTTTTTCTGTTGGCACAGAAGGGAAAAATCTATATATCATAGGAAAAAATTTCCTCACAGTTCTTAGAAATTTCACCTTTTGAAAGATACTCAAATAGAAAATAATTTACCTAATAGAACTGTCAGAAAGTTTTTAACTGAATTATATATGTCAGGCTCAGTTTCTATATCATGAAATCTTCATTGACATGCTGATAATCAAGTTCAGTATAGCCCATTATGAAGTGATGTTAAATACTGATTTATGTGCTTGTTCACTCAGGCCTCAGGTGGAGAAATGAGTGAAAGAAAAAAAAAATTAGTGAGAATAGCTTTAATGGGTTTGTGTTCTTTTGCCAAGATCAGTTTTCAAGATCTTTCATCACATTATAATTATATGAATTATTCTATTAAAATAAAAATAAATTGGAAGTAATAAAAATACTCTGAAGGTTCTTTATTATGTATGAAAAATCTTCCTAGCTTTATAAACATACAAAATGGCTATTAATTTCCTTTGAAATATGAGTTCCATTTGTATCAGCATCAAAAATTTTTTATTACCATCCCTTTTGTGCCCATCTTTATTCTGCCACTGAAGACTGGCATTTCAGTTCCATGAATCATATGTGTCTTGAACATTCATAAATAATTCCAGAAAAAGTAATTAATATCCTTCGGTTCAAGAATTTCTAAAGAGGATACAGGTAAATCTAACAAATTTCAGACCTGTTAAGAACTCACTTTCTTTTAACTAAAGGGAATTAATGGTAACATTATCATTTGGACCTACACAACAACCTGGACAAATCTGGAAATGTAGAGCTATTAAAAGGGCAGCGCAAAGGGAGAGAAATAGAAAGAACTTTGGGATGTTAACATTCCTCCAAATGTTAACTCAGACTGTTGAGATATGCCAAAGGACTAAAATGGTTACATGTGCTTTCTAGCAAAGCAAACACAAGCCAATGCATGGCTTATAATGTTATGTGTTGGAAAATCAGAGTACAAAACATTCATTCTTAAAATAGAGAATATTATTCTTAAACCAAAATGTGTAGCTACCGCCAATATCTTGAAAAAAATTGCCATCTTTTGCTCCTCTTGAAGTGAGTGAGTGTGTGTGTGTGTGTGTGTGTGTGTGTGTACCCACCATGCCCACTTGCATGCCTCAGGAGAGAAATCCCACAACTTCACGAGTTAGTGTCACTACTCATATGTGGTTCTAACCTCAGTTGCATACTCTTTAGAACTGCTCAGCCCTACTTCTGACTCTCATTCCCCTTCTCTACAGAGGCATTTTAAGACTTCCCCACTCTCTTTCACCCCTCATCTCCACCCATCCCTCTCCCTCCCTCTACAAAGATCCTGTCAATTCTTGGAGTCAGACATCATTAGCTGGGGATTCCTCTGATCTGCCACCCACTCACAACCCTCCCTGATTCCTCACTTATCTTTTTCTGCTTTGATATATTTATAAATAAGATCAACTGGTCTCCTGTTACATCCTAGTCCCTCCATGGGTTCTGCATTTCCTCTTCTTTCTCTGGAACTAAATACTATCAATTGTATGTTGCATGCTCAGTCTTGTCCGACTCTTTGCAACTCAATGGACTGTACCAACTAGGTTCCTCTGTGCATGGAATTTTCCAGGCAAGAATACTGGAGTGGGTTACAATTTCCTTCTCCAAGGGATCTTTCTGACCCAGGTATGGAACCTGCCCCTCTATGTCTCTTGAACTGGCAGGTGGATTCTTAACCACTGAGCTACCTGGGAAGCCCCAAAAGCTATTATGCTATTATGACACCTTCATTCAGTCCTGAAGTTTTCCTTCTTTCTGGCATGCCCCCATCAGCATTTACATAGGTCCAAATGGTTTAAATTTTAAAACAAACAAACAAACAAACAAAAAAGTCCCTTTAACTTACTTAGTCTTGCTGCTTTAGGCCAAATTTCTTTAAACACATTTGTCTACATTGAATCTCTGTGACTCTTTACCACCCACTTACATTTCAAGCTGCTGTAATTTGGCCTCTGCCCGCAACATACATTCAACTGCATCTCATACATCTCCATTTGCTTTTCCAAAAGCCCTTCAAAATTGGCATATCCAAAAGGGAGCTAATTCACTTCTGTCTCGAACTCCTCAACTTTCTCCTTGTTGCCAGGGCTGAGACCATGCATGACCCACACAATTTAATCCTTAGATGTCACCTCCTAAATAGTGTTTAAATCCTTCCATTTATCTGTATCTTCACTGCACAGCCCTTCCTTTCAAAGCAATTATTTGCACTGTTTAATTTTGTGTCAGTCTGAGTCTCCCAGTAGAAGGGGCTATGACAATATTATTCCTTGTATATTCTTAGGGCTGAGCACCAGGCTTAGGCATAATTGGTGCTCAACAAAAATAAATAATAGGTGTGAGTGTAAAGCCACCTATCCATTTCTACCAAGAGGGAAAATCTTCTACTAACTGGGGCCTCCTTGCTGCAAGTACTTTAGAGAAGGAGTAATGCTATTTATTTTAATTATGAACTGAACAAGCACAAAGAAAGAACACCTGAGGTTTGAGTTTCAAACGCTGTGTAAAGTGACTGTGATCCTGTGGTGCTAATAAAACATAGAAATAAAAGTACTATGCCTTGTACAAATATTTTGATTAACATTTTATCAGAATGAAGATTCCCCAAAAGAGGAGTCTGTACAGCTCAAAGTTCAGAAAATTTGACTGAGCTAAAATGCCTAAAAATCATGACAGTTTAAAATTCCCTGAATTTTTTAACTTACACACTTTAAATCTCTCTGTCTCCACCCCTCCCTGCCCCCATAGTATACAGTTTTATAGTTCCTTCCAGGTCACTGTGGTTTAGTCGCTAAGTCATGTCCCACTCTTGTGACTCCATGGACTGTAGCCTGCCAGGCTCCTCTGTCCATGAGATTCTCTAGGCAAGAATACTGGTTGGGGTTGCTATTTCCTTCTCTATGGGATCTTCCCAACCCAGGAATTGAACCTGGGTCTCCTGCATTGCAGGCAGATTCTTTAGCAATTGAGTTATAAGGGAAGCCCACTAATATTTGTTAGTCACTAATATTTATTAAATCGGTATAATTTGTTCTTTTATTTTGTAAGTACCTAGAAAGAGATCAATTCTTACTGCACTCGGGGGGGACATATAAGATACTTCTGATAACCTGGTTTTACCCTTAATATCTGAAGCATAGTAAAGACAAATTTCACATGAATGGAAGTTCAAAACAGACTTACCACATCCCCAGCAAAAATATCCCAACGTGACCTAAATGAGAAATGCTAGTATTACTTTTGTTTTTAACAAAATCTCCATGAACAAGAGAATCTGTCTTTTGGATTAGTTCTAGATAATAAGCCCACATGATTATCTTTGGTGCAAGCAAAATTACATGCAAGTACTGTGAGCATATCACTGAATTCACACAACCACCAAAGTGGCAGAAAAAGCTATTCCATGCTTGGTTGAGCTAAATATGAGCAGGTAGGCCTTGCAGTGGTGATGGGATTTGAATATGAATGTTCTTGGGATTTCTTATTCCTAGCCAGCTTTGTTTTGGGACACTAAAACTATCTAGCAGTGATCCTATACAAAAGCTTTTCAGAATACATTATCAGTCTTACAGGACACTCCTTGGGGAAAATATCTGTTACAGAAAACTTATTTATTTACTTTCAAACATCTCTCTATGCTGTAATCACTCCCAAATTATTGTAAGTAACAGGGTGAAATATAGCTCCTACTTTGTTTTACTCAAGCCATTACACAAAGAAGACAAATTCCAAACCAGCAAATGTTGTCATGCCATTTTTCTTAATTAAAAGGTAAAAAACTCTTTTTGATTCATCACTTTGTGTGTTAGATATAAATCTTCCCTACTACTTTGACCTGTAGATGATTGTTTTCTTTTTCTGCATTCATCTCTGCCCCTCTTTTAATTTACATAAAACAGATGATAGTATTCAGTTGCTTATGAGGGTGTAGTTTTTGATACTCCAAAGTAGAAAGTTCAGTCTTCTGGACCTTCTATTTCATAGACTTGATAATAACCTTTCTGCTGATGAAGTTCCATATGGTTGAAACTACATAAAGCAAGCTGCTTGGCTTCTTACAGTTTTAATAATACTTTGACACAAAGGCCCAAAAATGAGGAAGGAAGTCAGAGGAAAAAAGAAAGTATGAAAAATCTATCAAATATATTAGAGACAAGTTATTAAAGACACTGATTATGTATATATTGATCAAGTGTACAAAGACACTCCTATGTGTTCCTAAAACAATGCTAAAGGGAATCAAATTACAGTAGCTTCATTGAAGAGTTCAAGACTATACCATAGTCTTAAAAATAAAAAGGGATAAAGATGTTATTATGAAATAAAATTAAAAAAAACTAAATTATGACACAATAAATAATAACAGCACATTGTTAAAGGCTGATAACCCTGAAAGAATAGCTTTTCTTTTAATTCCTTTCTGCAATTTCACTATGTCTCAGTTGACTAGAATTAGAAAAACAACAGCAGAAATGACAGAGAAAGACAAAGCCTGGTCCTTTTGGAACTGGCTTTATAATTTCTGAAAGATCCACCCCTGCTTTGTTGTCCTGGGCAATGAAAACTCTCAGCAGTTTCCTTCACAGGGGAGTCTTCCTTTTCCAACTTAGCATTTCTCCTAGGCCAGACAAGGTCACTCGATTATCCTCTCTTCAGATGCCAGCCCCACAGAAAGAAACTACTTTACTGAGGAAGCGTCTAGTGGTAGTACAATTGTCCAACAGAAACAGAAGTACTGGCATCTTGCTAAAATGTGTTTTCCCAAGCAACCAAAGGGTAATTTTCAGCTGTACAGTATCAACTACTAAACTACACATAATATGTGAGTCAAAAGGAAACAACTCTTCATTCTAAGTTGTTCATGTCTTTGTATTGCTCTATATAGTACTGTTTATTTAAGTCAGAGTAATCTATCCATAGAAAAAAATTCATTTAGAAAAGTATTGCCTTAGTAAAGCAATTGCTAGCAAAATTCTCCTAAAGGATGGGCAGGAAGAGTATGACAATGGTCTTCTTTTTCCATTTAAACAGTGAAACTGTGCTGATTTACAGGGTTTATAGGAGCTGGGAAACTCTTATTTACAATTAAAAACAATTTTTTTTTTATATTTTTCCTACCTGGTACATCATTCTATTACTCACTGGGATAATCAGAAAGTAGAGTTTTAAAAAATGACCTTCTATTACTCAGTTCATTTTCAAATCAGTGGCAAATTCATCTAGAAAACCACTGTTCAACCTGAGTGGCACCCTTCTTACCCTTCTCTAACAGTCTTATGGGAATTGATTGCTTCCACAGTTAAACAGAATATCTCCTTTAATCTCCTCTAACTGCTGTTGACCTATCTCTGCCATCACCTCCCAAGTATATAATAAATCAAGTGCATTTTACATGAAAAATGAAGTAATTACTCAGTGAATTCAATGCCTAATTGCACTTAGAGGCCTCTGGGAGATAAGGGACAAGTCAGTGTCAGATTTCAAAAGGCAGGAAGGAAGCTGAAGTTAATAACTCTCAAATACCCACAGGTTGAATGCACCATTTCTTCAGACACAAACTGATTCCCCACTTAAGGAAATTGAAAAAATTTAGCTATACACCCACTCTTTACACCAATAATAGTACTGAACTGAGAAAATAGAACCTATTTCACTAAAGTGAAATATTTGAGGGGAAAAGTAACTCCCTTTTATTACTATTTGTATGAAGTTTTTTGAACAATGAAAAGGTTTGTATCTTTTTCTTTATGTTTGCACTTTAGTAGAAACATGTTTGTTCAATAACAGTTTTTTGAACAAACATGTTTCTACTAACGTGCAAGATGTAATGAAATTTGATTATCTAGAGAATCTTGACTAAAATCATATTGGAACTAAATATTATGTAAACTGTTTATTATAAGGAGTCTGCTTTAAAGTATATATTTATTTGTTAATAGATAAAAGTATCTGACAGATCAAACTGAATTGCTTTGCGTCTTTCCTTTTATATCTCTTTCATGGGGTATAGTATACATCTGTGACATAAAGCACTGTGTATATATATCACAGTTACAGATCAAAGATATAAAGCAAGGGTTCTGCCTATAGATCAATACCACATAAACAAAAGACACTATTGCATACTAGAAAAATTATATCACTGTACTTGGGGAGAGAAAAAGAAATTCTCCTTTTCCAGGGAACTTAATACGACTCACAACTTTAATTATAAGAATTACCGTCATAAAAATACACACAATAGAGTCATACAGTATGCCATAAATATATTCATACACTCCTATCTCCCTATGTATGTAGTTAAGTGATATTGCTATTTTGATAAATTTTCAATCACTATCACTGGAGTTTAATACACAAGAACTTCTCTGTTTACATGTTCAAACTTAAGTGCAGGTTTTAATTTTAATTTCTTTTTAAGCTTCTCCTACCCCTTTCTTATACAGTCCAAGGTTTTGAAGGTCTTTTGTCTATGGAAAGAAATTATTAATGTTGTCAGAGCATGAGAAGATACGTGTTTGTGACAAAGATTCCCAGTGGCCAACCTTTCAGACTTCATTACTTTTAGACAGTATGTAGCTTATCTCCTGAAACTATCTCAAGTGAGATGAAAATACTGATTTAGTAGCATTTAACTTCTCTGTTATAGCAGTGCTTTGAATATTGGATATCTATAGATTGAAGTAGATTATTTATATTAAAGGAAAGTTACACAGCTCAAAATAGCCTGGTATTAAAACTCCCTTCTGGGTCTTCCCCACCATTCTATGCAAAACAAAGAACTCTCTCATCCTAAGGAACAAAAAAAATGGTCATTAAAGTTGATTATGCCCAGCTCCCAGCTGGTCCCAGCCTCTGGTGGATCTCCAGAATTCCTCGCTCCAGCAGTTTAAGAGATAATGAATCCCAACAACCTTGGAGAAGAACAGACCCCCTTAAGACAGTGAAACTGAAGTCGCTCAGTCATGTCCAACTCTTTGGGACCCCATGGACTGTAGCTTACCAGGCTCCTCTGTCCTTGGGATTCTCCAGGCAAGAATACTGGAGTGGGTTGCCATTTCCTTCTCCAGGGGACCTTCCCAACCCAGGGATCAAACCCAGGTCCCCCGCATTGCAGGCAGATGCTTTAACCTCTGAGCCACCAGGGAAGCCCTAAGATTTCCACATATATGCCTATATATACTTACTCTTTTCTTGGGTTAGAGCAGTTCAGTTCAGTTCAGTTCAGTCACTCAGTCGTGTTTGACTCTTTGCGATCCCATGAATCGCAGCATGCCAGGCTTCCTGGTCCATCACAAACTCCGAAGTTTACTCAAACACATGTCCATCGAATCGGTGATGCCATCCAGCCATCTCATCCTCTATCGTCCCCTTCTCCTCCTGCCCCCAATCCCTCCCAGCATCAGGGTCTTTTCCAATAAGTCAACTCTTCGCATGAGGTGGCCAAAGTATTGGACTTTCAGCTTCAGCATCAGTCCTTCCAGTGAACACCCAGGACTGATCTCCTTTAGGATGGACTGGTTGGATCTCCTTGCAGTCCAAGGCACTCTCAAGAGGCTTCTCCAACACCACAGTTCAAAAGCATCAATTCTTCGGCACTCAGCTTTCTTCACAGTCCAACTCTCACATCCATACATGACGAATGGAAAAACCATAGCCTTGACTAGGCGGACCTTTGTTGGCAAAGTAATGTCTCTGCTTTTTAATATGCTATCTAGGTTGGTCATAACATTCCTTCCAAGGAGTAAGCGTCTTTTAATTTCATGGCTGCAATCACCATCTGCAGTTATTTTGGAGCACAAAAAAATAAAGTCTGACACTGTTTCCACGGTTTCCCCATCTATTTCCCATGAAGTGATGGGACCAGATGCCGTGATCTTAGTTTTCTGAATGCTGAGCTTTAAGCCAATTTTTTCACTCTCCTCTTTCACTTTCACCAAGAGGCTTTTTAGTTTCTCTTCACTTTCTGCCATAAAGGTGGTGTCATCTGCATATCTGAGACTATTGATATTTCTCCCAGCAATCTTGATTCCAGCTTGTACTTCATCTAGCCCAGCATTTCTCATGATGTATTCTGCATATAAGTTAAATAAACATGGTGACAATATACAGCCTTGACGTACTCCTTTTCCTATTTGGAACCAGTCTGTTGTTCCATGTCCAGTTCTAACTGTTGCTTCCTGACCTGCATACCAGTTTCTCAAGAGGCAGGTCAGATGGTCTGGTATGCCCGTCTCTTTCAGAATGTTCCACAGTTTATTGTAATCCACACAGTCAAAGGCTTTGGCATAGTCAATAAAGCAGAAATATACGTTTTTCTGGAACTCTCTTGCTTTTTCAATGATCCAGCGAATGTTCGCAATTTGATCTCTGGTTCCTCTGCCTTTTCTAAAACCAGCTTGAACATCTGGAATTTCACAGTTCATGTATTGCTGAAGCCCAGCTTGGAGAATTTTGAGCATTACTTTACTAGTGTGTGAGATGAGTGCAATTGTGCAGTAGTTTGAGCATTCTTTGGAATTGCCTTTCTTTGGGATTGGAATGAAAACTGACATTTTCTAGTCCTGTGGCCACTGCTGAGTTCTCCAAATTTGCTGGCATATTGAGTGCAGCACTTTCACAGCATCATCCTTTAGGATTTGAAATAGATGATCTGGAATTCCATCATCTCCACTAGCTTTGTTCATAGTGATGCTTTCTAAGGCCCACTTGACTTCACATTCCAGGATGGCTGGCTCTAGGTGAGTGCTCACACCATCCTGATTGGTTAGCGCAGCAGCTCACTAATCTGACTGCTGCCCCTTCTCGCCTCATTAAA